>NC_057693.1:13035-325080 GCF_014466175.1 Vespula pensylvanica
TTTTTTTTTATTGATTTACTGTTTTAATCTGAAATATCGTGCTTTATTGAAAGCATAAGAAAAGATACAAAAAAATAGTTGTCATGGAAAATAATCACTTACTTTATAATTTTCAAAACCAGTCAAATGTTCTTCCGATAAATATTCTGTTTCGAGATTCATTTTTTGATACATCATAAGAGAGATCTAACCTTTATAATTCGAGTACTTTATTTTTGAAATATTTAACACCTGATTTATTGGTTTGTAAATATATATGAAAGATTTAGTTTTTAATATCAATTATTTCAACCCCTCCTAAAACAATTTAAAATAATGTATATTGTACATAACAGTAATCTTTCATATAGCGCCCATTCATTGTCATTGAACAATATAAGTTTAGTATGGATTCTCCATCTTAAAACTATTGACAAATTTGTGCGCCTCTGTAAAAATAAATATACACTAAAGCGAACACGCGGGTTATTTAAAACACACATAAAAATAGGAATTATTCTATTCTTATGTATATAAATTATTATATTATATAATATTAGCGATGCTATATATGATAGTTAGGTAAATAAATTAAGATTAGGATTGAATAAATTTGTATTATTAATCGTTCTCATATCTTAAGACATGTTAAAATAATTTTTAAAAATTTTAAATAAAATTATCGTTATTTATTTTACATTAAAAAATTTAATGTAAAAAGAGGCAAAAATTTTGTACAATATTGTATTTAAACTGTCTTAAATTATATTAAAAGCAATATATATCTTTATTATAAAGATAGAAAATGACTTCATTATTTTTAGCAATTTTTCTGATACTGTTTAAGAAAGCTTCATTATTCAATAGAAAAGTGTATACTATTAAATTCATTAAATTACATTTTATAATCAGTTACATTATCTTTTTATTTCTAAATAATATAAAGTTGTTCTATTTTCTAGATGCACATTGATAACATTCAACTCTACTAAAAAAAAATTGATGTATTCTATATAACAAATATTCATATAATATTTAATATTTGACATATAACACATAAAAAAAGAAAGAGAAAAGCTAAAAAGCCTTTAACTCTCTAAAAGTCATTTAATTAACGTTTATGCTTTTTGGATTTTCGCTTACTTTTTGAACTTTTGTGTTCTTTATGTTTATGTTTCTTTTTAACTTTTTTTGATTTCTTTGTCTTGTGTAATTCCACCCACTTTCCTTGAAATTCTTCTACGACTTTTGGTACTATGACACTTTTACAAATAGGTCTTGAAAATTCTATACTTCCAGCAGAATCTGTTAAAATATTTCCATCTTTAATCAATCTTGAAGGAAGTATCGGTCCATATACTTTTGCTGGTATTGGCATTTGTAGCATATCACAAGTTTTATTTTCATAATTTTGTTCAATGGTAGTTTGTGGTTTTAATTGCAAATTCATTTCTTTTTCTTTGATATTACTCTCAATATCTTCTGTAGTGACATGTGTTTTTTTCACAAGATCTTCAAGATCCAATTTGGCAAAAATGCCTCTAGGTGGTGACATATTTCTTGATACATTAATATCATTTGAAGAATCACCAATCAACACTGACTTCACAACTTCGTTATCAATATTTTCTTCTGTCTCTGTTTCTGATTCTTCGCTACTACTGAGAAAAATTGCTCTAAAAAGATCTTTCTTTTGTTCTGAATTCTTTTTATAAGTTATACTAGTCTCTTTATCTTGAGATTTTTCAATGTCTGCCAAAATTTGATGTTGTTCTATATTTACTATATTATTTTCTTGATTAACAAATTCTTGTTCAGGATTGCATTTCAAAAATTTCATTGAAGGTACCTCATGGACTGTTTTGCCAAATATTTTTTCATACGAAGCTTCGAAATTTTTCATTTTTTCTGATATTATTTGTGGTTCATGATTTACAACAGAAGTCTTATAATATGTGGAAGAAGCAAGCGCATAATCTTTTATGAATTCATCTCCATATGAGGTAGATGCCTTATTATCTATGTCTTTGTCAATTGTGTCAGTTACTTTTAAAAATCTGGAGGATGCATCTAAATCTAATGAATTAAATACTGAAAACCTTGGTTTCTTCTCTGTTTTAGTTTGTGTACAACTATTTCGTGGTTCAGGAATATTAAATCTTTTACATACAATGCTTGTAGGTTGCCATTCAATTATTTCTCGAGTTAGTTTTCCAAACATTTCCATCTGGGCAGCTTCATCTTTTTGTTTTCCTAAACTATCAGTTATATTTATTATATATTTATTTGCGTTATTTATATCATTATCATTACTTGATACTTGTTCAATTGATTTAGCTGTTTGTTGAAATTCAACAAGCTTTAGATCTTTTTCTGATTTAATCGTGGAAGGTGATTGTATGTTATCAGATTTATATTTATCATTAGTTTTTAAACAAGTAAGAGATTGTTCAAATCGTCTTTGTTTATTTTGGTTATTAACTGATTCTACATTGGCGAATGAAGAACTACTTAAATGTCTTGGTATATTTAATAACCCAGAAGTGATTTGTTCTGTACCTGTAACACCACCACTGACAAATGTTTTTGTATTTAATTTGTCCACCCACATATTGTTCACTTGTGTTTTTGGTCTTTCAACTATTTTTTCACTATTTTCTGCCTTTTGATGTTCTAATGAATTCAATGATTCTGATATTAAATTAGCAACAGGCATAGAAATTACAGAATTTAATGCTTTTGTGGTTGTATCAAGTTGACCTTGCATTGCTGTATCAGTGAAATTAGTGTCTTGTAAGATTTTAGCTCTTTTTATAACATTAAGACTCTTCTTTTTTTCATTAATTGATTGATGTGGGATAGGTGGAAAAAATCGACTTTTTCTAGTAAGATGAATTGCATGATAGTTTTTCGGAAGACAGGGCAATGCAAAAGTCTTTCTATGATTTAATTTATCTTTTGCTTGTACAAATCCCTCTATACAATTGCTTCCATTTTCATTTAAAATATTATCCTTCGACCATCTTGTTTTATTTTTGCGTTCTGGTCCCAGTACAGAATCATACTGAGACATGTCTTCTCTTTCATATATATCTTCATCATCTGCTTCAAAAGCACCAACTCCAAATGCATGTCCAAATATTGGAAGGATTTTATTGTTGCTTTGATAATTATATTCTTCATTAATTTGATTAGATAATACATTTTGTCTATTTAGTCCACTATATCCAATACCAAAGTAATTATCTTTTCCCTTAGACCTATAAAGTATAAGTGTTTAGAATAATAAAATTGGTAAAAAACAAGAATAATTATAAAATTATATTTACTTAAAAGGCTCATAATCATCAGGAGCAAATGTAATATTAAGAGTTTCATCATCAGAATCAATGTTACTATCAATTTCTTTTTCTTCATTTTTAGGTAATGAACAGCCATATACTTTAATTCTTTCAATTTGTTGTTTTGCTTTAATCTTCTCTTTCTTTGTAATTCTATTTCCTATTCCTTGTCCTGGTTTCCATCCCATTTTTTTCAGAAGAGCGATACCAACTGTTTCCCTATAATTTTTACATCATATTGAAATAATAACATTCATGCAATAGTTTTGCTTATTTTTATTTGTATATCTTATACCTAATTGTAATCAATTTTAATAATCACTTACCTGACAGGTCTCAAAAGTTCTTTCAATACGGGATTGTATGACAGAGATCGATTATTAATTATTTCAGTTCTTCCTCTTTTTGTACCTTTTTGTCCATGGTATTCATAGTCACTATTGGCTCTAATACCTTTTGGTGCTATGCCAAATATGCTTATATCTTCTTCATCCATAAAATCTTCTGGTTGTTGTTCGATTGTTTTTGCTTTACTACCTCTAGAGGATTTAAACTGTTGTGGTTTCCATCCATCACGTGTTCCAACAGTATTAAAATATCCTGCAGAAAAACCGCCGGTGAAAGCACCATGAAATCGACGTCTACCTTGCGCGTCATATGCATATTGATCTTCTATTGTCACAGCTTTTTTCCTTGGTAAATTTTCTGTAAAATTCATTTAAAATTCAAGAGATATTCATCCGATATATAAAAAATTAAAATCATTTATAATACCTTCATCTAAAGGTTCCAAAGGTATACCAAAAGTTGCATAATTTTCGTCCTCGGAATCACTCATTTCTTTTTTAAGTTCATATATAACACAATGTTTGAAGTTTATAATAATTAAATAAGAAATATTATTTAATCTTGAGTACACTTTGTAAACATAAGGAGGTTATGGTGCACGTCAGTAATTCCATCGTATATCGTTATATGCTTAAATGTAGCTCCGCTGATACAGCACTAATACTAATGTATATTCACACATAGCTCGTGCGCATATATTGATCGATATCGACTTTTGCAAATGATTTAGATCATGTATACAAAATGAAACAAATAATCCAATTTTTATTTAGATAAACGATTTGTGTAATTATATAATTTCATATCAACGTTTTTTTTGTTTCTATACAATACTAATATAGATTATATTAAAAAATAAATTGTAATGTTTTTAATAAAATTGTAACTTAGAAAAATACGTGTATGTGCGTGTGTGTGTGTGTGTATATAATAGTTTATTTTTTTAAAAGTTATTACAGTAAAACTCGCATTATAAAATATCTTTGAAGAAACATTAAAACAAATGAATGTTTATGATAGTAGTCAAGAAATCAGAAAATGAAAGTCAAGAAATATGCATCAGATTTTATTTATATAAATTTATTACTCTCAGATGTAACTTATTAAATATGAATACTCATGAATTGTTTGTAAAACTATATAATTGTTTAAATAACAATTGTAATAATTCATAATAACTAATATCTTGTAAATAATTATTATTATTGTGGTATACAAAAATACTTGTAATCTTGTCCATTTCTAATTATTATTATTTACAAGTGATTTATTATGTTTGTCTCGTTTAGCATTATGATAAAGGTAAGAGTGTACACGCAAGCTGTTGCTGTTTTTATATTTATTGCCACAAAGCTTACATGTAAGACTTTCAAGTGGACCATGAATATAACGAACATGTAATTTTAGATTTTCTCTGCGTGTAAAATTACGAAGACACCAAGGACATGAATAAACCCGCATTAATTTACCCTTTTCCATATAGAATGTTGGTCTAATTTCTGAAACTAGACGCAGTGTTGTTTCCAGGGATAATGTACTATTAGGATTACCTTTGATATATCTATGCTTTCCGCCACAATTAGCTGCATCATCTGTCAAGTTTTTACGTTCTTCTATCACCATACTAGTCAGACCTAATACATTTATACATATATTAGATAGAAAAATAATAATATTATGTAACAAGAGTATTATCTGCAAGATTTTTCAATTAAAAAATAAGCTATTAAATTGATAGGAAATTAATTATTCTTAAATATATACTAAAGACTTGGAAACAATACGTGGTTGTACAATTGTTGAATATATTTACATTTAGTTTTTCTTTTTTTTATAATATGAAAAAGATGATGGAACTATTCTGTATTCAGGAATTTTTCATTCTTATTTTTTTCATAGCATTTTTAATTAGCATTGAAAATTTTCATAGTATTAATAATATACACCAAATTGTAACACATACCAAGAGATTGATTAGCAGTTTTTAAATGCATATCTGATTCAGAATCTGAAACATTAAATAAAATTACTTTAAAATAAAACATCAAATAAAATATCTAATTCGTTTATTGCATTAAAACAATTATGTAGAATATAAATTTTAATTCCAGCATAATTGTAGGTGTTTTTCTATTACCTGATTTATGTACATTCTCAATATTACAAAATACTTCATTTAACATTTGTGATTTATACATTGCTTTTATATCCATATCATCCATATAATTTGAGGATTTGTATTGTATTGTTTTTGTGTGATTTATATCAGAGGTACAATCAAATGGTTCCTTTGTAGTATCAATATTTTTATAAGTTTCGATAAATAATGTTCTTTGTGGACTATAATCTGTATGAGAAACTAATTTTTTGGGATAAGGAATTTCATTTGTTAGATTTCTTTCCATAATACTGAAACTTTTTATTACAGAACTTGAAGGAAGAATTGTATTTTCTCTTTGTACCTTCTTACATTTTAAAGATTTTGTTAATTTCTCACACTGATAAATATCTTCTACAGAAGTAAGGTGATTTTCTCTATCTGTTTTTATATCAAAGTAGCAATCCATTTCTTGGATATTATTATCCAATATTCTGTCTTTTTTCTAAAACCAAAGAACAATAAATTTATTGCTGTGATCTCTAATCAAAATAACATACCTCATTTCTTTCTGTGGTTAACCCTTTTATCTGCAATATTTCTGCTACTTTTAAAAAATTGCCAATATCCTCTTGTTTAATATTAACTTCCCCTTGATACATGAATTGAAGCATAGCAGATAAATCACGATAATTGACATCTTTTAGTATTACAATTGGATGTTTACAAGAATTTTCCTATATCACAAATAGATTATCATGAAGATCTAAGGTGTAAATAATAATCAAGAAAAAAAGACTCATAAATATTTTTATAATAATGATTTACCTTGAAAAGTCTATTGAAATATGTACTACAAACTGATAATATCAACTTATGTGCCCTTAAAATTTTGCCTTCAGCTGTTAAAGTTACATCAACAAGTTGTTCGTCAATTAATAAAGTATATAAACCAGAAGATAAATTTCTTGGAAAACTATTCCATATTAAAGAAAATTGTTCTCCAGACATTGTTGCTAAAATATAAAATAATAAAACTCTTTAAAAAAGATATAATTACATAGATATCTAAACAATTTACTAATGAGAAAGCAGAGTATTATATAATATAATTAATATAACAAATGATATTTAAAAAATTATATGATCAAAAAACAAACGCAGTACCTTAAACAAATAACCCATAGAAAATATAAAGTACTTTGGAACTTGTTCTCCTGTTATGTATATATACATGTAAATATATGTATATATGATTTAAAGCATATAATAATTATAAATAATACATTACAGTAACATAGTTTTTATTCTTATTTGAAATATTCTTTTTAGAATTTAAAAATATCTGGTATTCTATTTATTGTTACCTTAAAGTAAAATTTGATAGGAAAACTAAATAAGAAGCAAACATTTTGTAGTATGCAATGGAAGTGTAAGTACAGTCACTACATAATACGCTAATTTCGTTCGCGCCAAATTTAAAAGATGTATAATTTATATAGATTGTAAACTTAAAATTATAGATTTTAAAATAAATAATCAAATATTAATTAAATAAAAGCCACAACTTCGATATCGTAAACAAAATTTAACTACTTCTAAAAATATTTAGAAAAAAAAATGTTAACGAGAAAATATCACAAAACATCCAATATACAAAAAAGGTATGTTCTTCCCGTTTTCCGCTCTATACGTATATATTATTGGAAGTGCTTATGATTTTGTGTAATCACAAATTCAGATTTTTTTTATAACTACTGAATTGCTTCTTGTAGCATAAATAAAAAAATAAAGCTTATAGATTTTTCATTGTAAAAAAAAAAGTATTGATAGATCCTTTAAAATTGAACTAGAAAAATATATAGATTTTTTTCATTATTCAATCATATTTCTGAATTATTTGAATATAATTATTAATACCTAATTATAATGAAACAGTGATTATCTTATAATATCTTATTGAACAAAACGAATATTGTTACCTTATAAAAATATAAAAAAATAAATAAAAACATTATTACAAGTAATACGCATAATAAAATTTCTAAATGGGTTATTTTTTCGTATTTTATATAAAGTTTTTATACTTGAAATTGTTGATACATTCAAAAAATATTGTTTTCTATCAACATTTTTAACACGATATATATATGTACTTTATATTCGTATAACCAAAACAAAAGAGTATTTTTATGAAATAAAAATGGTAATCAATCATTTGTAAAAATTTTCTAACATTTTAAAGCGTGACCTTAATGAACCAAATGCTTTGGTTGTTACATATTTACATGAGTTACGTGATTTAGTTTTGGTGTAACTATATCACATAAATAAATAGTCTTTAATATTAACTTATCTAATTTTAACGGAACTCACTGTTTAATACATATCTGCATATATGTATATACTAAATTTAATAATGATTGAACATAAATACAAATAATTATATTGTATCATGATATATTCAAAAATATCTTTTCTGTTATTAAATTTAAATATATCTACCGAATAAAAAGAAGTTTTATTACTTATAACAATTGAATATGATTTAATAGTTTGTTTAAAAATGATACTAATACATAGTTTAATAATAATATATCAAAATGTATTTTATAAGGAAATCTAAAAAGAATTTATTATTATACATTTAATTTATGATTGTGATATGAGCGATAGAACATTAATTTTATACTTTTAAAATATATTGTATGTTTTCTTTTACATTTATGGATATCCGTCTAGAATTATACCATGTATAGAGAGTATTTACTGTATTTTTTCTATTTTAGTTGGTCATATAAAAATTGCAAGCACGCAATCTCATAAAGGCAGATATTTTCACTATAAATTCTTAATACAGTAAATTTCTTATAAATTTTCCCAATAACTTACTTTACTTTTTTTTTTTTTTTCCTAAATCTATATCCAATTATTCTTCGTTAGTTAATATATATACGTGGGTGTATACATATACACGCACTAAATACACACGTCATTATATATCATTATTCACACAATTGACACGACATTCTGAAAATCTCCAAAAATGATGTTCTATAATCACATTGTACTTCCATAAACATTTAACCTGAATATTATACATTGATTATGTTTATCGCTTTTAATAACTTTTTCAAAATAATTTTTCTAACTAATTATCTGCTATCATCGGGGCGTAATATGGTGAGACAATTGGTGTTATACAACGTCACATTGTGTTGAGTTTTAAATTTAAATGCTATATTTCCAGATTAACGCAATAATACGTACAAGTTGTTTTGTATTAGATCCTATTACTCTGTACACAGCTGTTGCTAGTAACAAAATAAAGAGAATAAACAAAGAAATAGGGCCCTTATATATTGTGATTTTCTAAAATATGAGAAATATTGTTGTGCACAAAAATATTATACAATTAAACACAAATGATACTTAATTTAATATACTTAATATTAAAAAACGTTTTTCTTTTTTTTTTTTCTTTTTTTTTTTAAGGGAAAGAGGAAAAGGATACTTTTTTAAGGGAAAGAGGAGGAGGATACCAGCACAATCATTGTAATGCTACAAAAAATGTACATTTTAAATGGTCTGATTCATTTGAGATCATATTCCTCGTCGAGGTGCAGTTGGGACTAATAATTGAATAGCAGTCATAGCATCTGGGAAGAGAGAATGATAATTTACAACCGGTACATAAGCAGCGGTTATAACTCGACCAGCAAACCATCGGCCATGTAATGAATTGACCGCAGCAACTGCCGTTGCTATTGATGGGCATTTAACATAAACATTTCCCTGTGGAGAAGCTTGATCCACATATACGTGTAGTACACCGCCATGCTTATTGCATTCTTCTATTACATCATCACGTATTTCTTTTGCCCAATTTGGATTTGTTTCGCTGTAACAAAATCATATTACATTAGACACTTTTTTGTTTTCTTTTCTTTTCTTTCCACATATAATGTTTTCAAAATTAAATAAACACATTCATATTTATATAATCGTTTTAATGTTCGATTACCATTTTGCCACTAACATGTGCTATATTCATGTAGCGATATAAAAATGGTATTACTATTTTATTTCGCATATTTGTTCCTCCAATAAAAGAATAAATGCTTACACTGGATCTACTTATATATGCTTCGTGCAATTACTGAACTTCGTTAAATTACTTTTTACTTATACTTCAACTTGTATACATTTTTGACATATTATTTAATGTAAAATAATACAATATACTTACTTTTGTGGGTCGAACATGTTTGAAAGCATAAAACATTGTGTCGCAATTGGTGGGGCAGCTTGTGGTGGTGGTGGTGGAGCAGAAATAACAGGTGCCATATTTAAAGCATTTGCTGCTGCAGGAGGAATTTCAAGACCAGTACCTTCGGCCAATTTGAACATCAATTGTAATCTGCAAAACAAGCATTGGATAATATAATTAAACGTATGTACATATTTATGAAAATAATGAGATAAATTAATGTAATTAAATATATTCAATGCTAAATGCACACATACACACACACACATATATACACTTCACTATATATTTACCTGCCAGTTGCACCAAGGTCAATACCACTTCGATCTAATTCATCTGTGTCCAAAAGTGAGGGACCCTGAATTAAGTCTGTACGTTCCGTAACATTTCCAACTTTCATTGGTCTACCAGCTAGTTCAAAACCATTTAATTGCTCTAAGGCTTTCTTAGCATCATCTGCATTCCTAAACTGTAAATATATTTATAATAATTAATTAATAAAAATTGATATAAATTTATTACACAATTGTGTACACATAAACTTACCGTCAAAAAACCATAACCTTTACTTCTACCAGTTTCAGGATCCATAATTAATTGAATATTATCAATTTTTCCAAAGGGTTCAAAAATCCCACGAAGCATTTCTTCTGTTATATTAAAGTGAAGAGAACCTACATATAATCTCATAGGTCCTGTTTGCCCTTTAGGCATTAAATTTGGCATAGAATTACCCATGCGATTTTTCTCTGCTTGAGTGTGTTGTACTACTATAGGAACACCAAGTAACTTTTGGCCTGATAGTCCAAGCGCCTAAATAAACATCATAAAAAATGTTCTAAACATCAAACAATCAAATCAAATAAACAAAAAAGTTAATAAGATTATCTAAAAAACAGCTTACAAGTGTAACGCTCTCGGGATCTTTAAATTCGACATACGCAATCCCTTTGAATCGTCTGGTCTTGTTACATGTAATGAGCCTGACATCTTGAACTTTGCCAACACTAGAGAAAAATTCTTCTAAATCACGTGCACGTATTCGTTGACTAAGCTGCATACAGAATACTGTACGAGCATCTCGCTCTTCAGGCGTCAACTCGTCGTTTCTGCTAAAACATAAAGCAATATTCTATCATACTTTATTTTTCTTTTAAGGGGCTATATACAAATTCAGATTTTGTTTTCAGAAACGATCGGTGTATAATACATAATACAATAAAGCGAATACTCAAAGTACTTATGAATAAAAAAATTCGTTTTATTTTCATTAATTGTTTCTGAAAAAAATTCGGAATTTCGATATTTTCTCGGGCTTCTAAGTGAATATAATTCATTAATAATTGTAAATATTTTTATACGTACTATATATGGGAATATATATCTATTCTAAACGAGTATAATTATATACTTACATTCCAAGAGGGCTAACACCTTTACCAAAAGATGGTCGAGCTCTGGGTAATGTAATTGGAGTAAGAGATCTTTTTCTTCTTCTATCTCTGTCTCTTCGATCTCGGTCTCTATCGCCATCTCTGTCTCTGTCACGATCACGTCGATCTCTCGATCGCGATCTTCGTCTGCGTTCGCGATCACGATCGCGGTCACGATCTCTATCCCGGTCCCTCTCGCGATCTCTGTCCCTATCCCTGTCTCTGTCCCTATCCCTGTCCCTGTCCCTGTCTCTGTCACGATCGCGGCGGTCTTTATCTCGACGATCGCGAGATCGTGAACGGGAACGAGATCGATGTTTGCTCTTTCTAAAAAAAGAAACATAAGAATTAGCGATAGAAATATAACATTAAAACATGATTTTAATAAAAACATGTTTTCGAACGATATTAGGTATTATTTTTTTACTATCCTCCTGCCAAATACTTCTCAATTTATGTATTAATAAAGATATTTTAATTCAATAGAGAAGAAATAAAACACGCTTATGATACTAGATGAGAATAAATTTTACATATATAAATTTTATTTCTTATAGAAAATGTTTAATTCGTCCATAATAAAAGACACCATATAATGTATTATAGAAAAAAAATCGATTAATAGGACAGAATAAAAAATCTGGTAACTTTATACATATATTTCCACATTGTTGAAGAAATGATACAGTGTTTCCATTCAAAAAGATAATATTTTTTGTGAAAATGTTCATGAATTGCTACATTTAATTACATTATTGATAATAAAATCCTTAAAAAGCTTATAAGATGGATCTTAAATATTCACTTTTTTCTTTATTTCTTTTTTTTTTCTTTCTTTTAATTCTAATACAAATGACCACTTACTGTAAATAAATTTGTTATCTTCTATTATTCTTGGTCCTATGTACTTACCATTCAGAAGTCTAACCTTTGGAATTATCAAAATAACCAGCATTTACACTAATTGAATGGAGTCTATAACAAAGAGAATATAACTTCAAATGGCCATTGCAAAGACAAGTTTATATTCATCTTTAATATTGCATTAATTAAACTTGTGATCTGCTGAATAATTTGTGTTAAAAAGAATACATTTTTTCACTTTTACTATAATAATTTTTAAAACAACCTATTAATTTTGCATGCTGCATAAAAACTTATATTGTCAAGATGTGCTAATTGGCCATCTTAAAGAATTGATGTTAAAAGTAATATATATAAAAAGAAAAGAATATTTCTGTACCGTAGATAATATAATAGAGTATTAAGAAAATTAGTATAAAAGTAAAAATGATGATAATAATGATAATAATAATGATGATAATAATAACTGTAATGATAAAAAATAAATTTTTAAAACTCACCCAGATGATTTGCGACTAGACTCATTTTCCTTGGAGGACTTGTCTTTGGAGGAGGAGTCCTGCTCCTACGAACAGCAAACAGTTGAATGCCATGCCAGCCAGCCGATGTGGCAGGGTCGCGCGAACAAGGGGACAAAAAGCAAATCATTGAACGTTAGTAGGTTTCATAATAATGAGTTTTATGCATGTTCAACATTTTGAATTTAAACAGCAGCTATAAAAACTTAAATATAACATTAAGTTGACTTTGCTAGTTATGAACACGTTGATATTTCTCCCTTGAGCACTAAATTTTCGAGTATAGAGATGATTGCCGGATGGTGGTATAACTCTTGTGCTCTTTTGTCTTTTCCAGGCAGACTTTACTGGTCTCAGGGGGCTGAGATAGGGGAATAGCAATAGAGAACAAGAGAGACGGGGCGAGCTTAGTGTCGCGAGTCGTCGCATAACACCTTGCTCAGACTTACCAATCGTTTTATCGGGTTTTAGGAAAGCATTGCAATCTTGGGTTGAGCATGCCTTGGTCTTAAACTACCAATGGCCAACCACACATCCTTTTTCTTCTGTAAAAGAGAGCCCTCATCAAAGACAGTACGTTTTTAATGTAACACGTGATGTGAACCCTAATTGCTAGCCTAAAGCCCTTGCATGCTTACAATAATAGCTACTCCACGATGAAATATAATGATTAATGGTCATTCCTGCGTTACACTCTTATCATATTGATAGATTAATATTAAAAAATATTTTAGGTGATCAAGATATTAAAATAAAATGTATATAACTTATAGAGAATTTTAGAATTCAAAATAAGACCTTTGTGTACATTGTTTTTTAACAAGGCAATAACATTTTCATGAATGTATATTTTCTGAAAACATGTTTATGTGTGTATTACTCTATTTTTTACACTTTTCATTACGCACCAGTTTACCATGTGTTTATGTCTCAGTGTACAAGGTAATATTATAATGAAATAAATTTATAGTACCAAGACCACATTGTATGTGTATTCACATGCGCACAATGACATTTTTGACAAACATAAATAACGCTCATTTGCTAAGTATATTATTAAGGTTAGACAAGATACAAGAAAAAATGAATGATATAAAAAGAACTAAACAATATATTTTTATTCATTAAAAATAGATCTCTTTTTGTTTATGTCAAAATTCTTTAATTTTTTTCAAAAATATATTATTTCAAAATGAAATGAATATCATAAATTAATTTAATATTACTTTGTTGTATTATACTATTTAATCATAGTGTTTTATAGATTATTTATTATTATAATTTAAATAATCTCTTCTACTTTTCTTATAAATATCACATATAATAATAAAAGATGAAAACTTTTTTGGATGATATCGTATGTATAGCTTTTATCAGTAAATACATGTTTCAGATATATTTATGATTATGATTACTGTATACATCAGAAAATTTATCAGATCCCTACAAGATAATTTTATTATGTGAATACACTTCTTTTGTTTTTATCAAATACAGAATATTGTGGTATGGTATATTGCATAATATATATTATAGTAGCACATAAATAATTTCCTTATACAAGGAGCAATAATCAATGATAATGAACATAATGTATATAACAATTTCTTCAAATAATTATGTTGTTAACAATCAATATCTTTTAAATATTTTTATAAAAAACAAAGATAAGTCTCTATTTACTTTCATTAAAGATCAATGATATTAAACTGAAACTAAAAAACAATGTTATTTTCATATCTTTTAATTAGAATACTTTGTTTTCATAGGGATATAAGTAATTTATAATTGATAAATTATTAAATATTTGTAACTATCTGGTGCATAAATAATGAAATGTGAGATGTAAAAAAATATTTTTATACGAAAGAAAAGAGAAGAGAAAAAAAGAAAGAGAAAGAGAAAAAAGAGAAAAAGAAATTTCCATACTAATAGAAGTAAGGCATTTACTACTATACAACAATTACACCGTAATGAATATATAGTGATTCAATATTCCATTGAAATTTCTTAGCATTACTGATACAACATATACACCTTGCTTCAATGAGCATGTTAGTGTTATTTATAAAATTTCATTTAAGTTTCTGCAATACTGTCATTAATAAAAATGAATTTGTCATTTCTTGTTATTTAGTGTTATTAGTTTAAATTTCATAAAAAGACAAGAAAAAAGGTGACAGAGAATTAAAACCATTTTCCTACAGCACTGCTTTCCTTAAATAAGACCTAATACTTCAACTAAAATATCAATGATGTTTTATACTGTAATCAACTGTTGTATGTTCATAGATAATCATATAGATGAATAATAAGAACTATAGCAATAACATATGAAAATAAAGAAAAAACAATAAATATTAAATAAAATATGTTTCAAGGAAAATAGATATCCACCTATTGAAGTAAGAGATTGTTTCTATACCAGTGCCTGTTCAATATAAGTCGCATATCATAAAATATAATCACTTTATAAAAATCTAATATGTTAATATTTATAATATATTTATACATTTTGGAAAAATAGGTTTATAATGTTATATATAATCATTGAAATCATTTCCAATCTTCCTTTCCTGAAATGCAGTACTTGACCATAGCGATACTATCTACATCCTAATTATTAAAAAATTATGTTTCATCAAAATAAAATAAAAGAAGTAGAGAATGATGTTAGTGATGACTTTTCTTAATACCTCGTATTTCAAGTGCATTCTAGGAACTCGCTGCCGAACATCCTACGAGCGCGAGGGTACATGTTACGTACCATCTATAAGTACAAAAAATGGAGGTATTGATCAATAGAATGGTATCAGACAAGGATGTACTTTGTTCTACATGTATATATTGAGAGGAGGAGGATATTTTTTTTATCTTAACAGACGACGAATACGCTCAAAATACGAACGCACCGTACTGCATCAACACAATTAAATTATAGGAGAAGAACAAATCGGGAACTCGAACACAAGAATACAAAATAAAATACCACAAAGCCTCAGAATAATGTATTCTTACCCCTTTTCTATATGGTGCTTCCAGCATCGCTTCGACATCCAATTCCTCCGCCATTGCGCGAGTTGGAGAATTTTCTGAAATTCCACGCATTAGCACACGACAAATAAATATACGCGAGTCGAAAGAACTATTTTAGAATTATAAAACGTACGGTTTATAACGATTTATATATAATTTAAAAGATTTAGATTTTTTTAATTGTAATACAAAAACAAGTGCAACGCACAATACCGCGATCGTACGTAAGATGGCCAAAAGAAAATGGACGATATCGCAAGAACTACGACTAATTGCTATTTTACCGGAAGTGACGTATACATGTATGTACCCACAAAAATATTACGTCTATGAGTAAAAAGATATCAGAACGTGGTCGTTGTTGAATTTTTCTTGATATACCTAACAATGCATCATCCGCGGAAATGGTTATTTGGTTGGCTAGTAATTAATAACAAAAAGTGATCATTCGAATCTAATGAAATTATATTTTGATAAAACATTAATAGAAAATTGAACAATAAGAATGATTGCATAATTTCGAAAGAAATGAAATTTATTTTGATTGATTATATGAAATCGAATACAAGAAATAATTTCACAATTACCGAGGTCTTGAAGCATATCTAGGGAATTTGAACTATATCGTATCATGACTACCTCTAAATAGAATGTTCCCGAAATTACGTATTCAGTGGCGACAGTGGATGAACAAACCGTTGTAGTTGACTAGAGCGCTCTTTGCTCGGCTTGGCGGCGATTAGTCTGTGCTTGAAGGCACTTTAGACTCTTGCGCGCGCGTGTGTACTGTTGTGATCGTTTAAGTATAAGATTCGTACGCCACGAGCCATTTCCCCTCCCCCCAGTGCGGTGTATTTAAGACGCAATAACACGTACAGTAATTTTTGAGAATACGGTGTCGTGTAGCAAAATCATCATTTCTTGTAGAGCGGATCAAGATATTCCGTTGTGCGAGAAAGACTCGCGAAGGACGGGAAACAAGAAACGGTTATCCTTCGTGGAATGCTTCAGTAAAATGGCGGTAATCGACAGTGCAATTGGTGCTCAACGATAGAGGAAAATCGGTGCGTTCGGATTATCGACGACGTTTTAAAGTTGTTTTATATTCGTACTATCACGATAGATATTCGATTAACTCACAAACGACGTTGAGTTTCAAATTAAAACCTTTTTCATCAAGGTTTTTCTTCCGTTATCATTTTTTTTTTCTCTTTTCTTCGTCGCCTTCAAATTGAAGAGTAATACATCGCGAAGAAGGATAATAAGGGAGGAGGATCAGGTTAGCACCGTAGGGTGCTGAGGAGGCCATTGCTTGCGCTCGAAATCTTCCTCCACAGTCGTTACAAGCGCGATGCACGTGTCACATCGTAATCTTTGCAAGAACGTTGAAAGCGTTAATACAAACGAGAGAGATACGGTACGAGTAGGAGTCGGTGTCATCGACGAGATTAAAGTTAGGTGAGAGACAACGTCCTCTGATTGTGTTCATTCGTGATGTATTTTTTCTCTTCGTAAGAAAGATAGAGATAGAGATGTAGAGAGAGGTAAAGTAAGAAAGAAAAGAAAGAGAAATAGAGAGAGAAAGAGAGCGCGAGCGAGCGAGCGAGCGAACGACGAACGAACGAGCGTGTGTTGAAGAAGGGGTAGAGAAGAGGAAAGAGAGAGTACGAAATTGCTTTCCTTGTTGTCATGCGAGCGAACGTCGTTACGGTTTAGAATCGAATTTTTTACTACTGACGTTTGTCAAACGTAAGCAAAACGATAGTATTTCGATGGTTCTATTGTTTATTAAATATTTTCACATGATAGATAGGTTAGGCCAATCTAACAGATGACTTTGCAAAATGACACCGTGGTTCGTGGTTTTACGAACAAGAATTTTCTGGATAATTCGAGCGAACAAAACGATATAAAGTATGCAAAAAAAGAAATAAACTAAATATTCGAGTGTTTGTCATGATACCGTTAAATGCCAATAAGCACAAAACACTTTTTATGGATATTGGTGAAAGTTCATAATTAGGGAATATATTATATGCTTTGTTAAATATGTAATTTTTTAATTGATAAATTAATTCTATACCAATTAGACGTGGAAAACAAAATCTAATTTGAGTTTCATTATTAAATTCTTAGAATAAACCTACAAAAAAATTATTTTTCATTTCAGATATTAGGTCTTGCAAAGAAATACTAAAATGAAGATCGACAGAAGCAGATTGAAAAAGTGCACTTCAGAAGTTGTAAGTAAACTATTTTATAGATTGAGTGATGTTTAATTTATTGCAAATTTATATAAAAATCTTTAGTTGCTTCAAAATATTTTATATGATATTTAAATCATGATATGATACAATGATAGCAATACAGATTTATTCTTGAAAATAATTATAATATTAGTAGATAATTTTTCTGGCTACTATTGTTTATTGTGATGTGTGTGTGTGTGTGTGTATATATATATATATATATATTGGAAGAAGAATCAATTATATAAATAGTTAGATGATGTAATACTTATTTATAATATAATTTTTTTAATGGTAATATGCAAAAAAGAATTGTTTGTATCAAACCAAATTCATATTAATTTATTAATCTATAGCCAGCTGAATGTCAAGCCCTCATAAGCAAATTACGTTCTTGCTCCCACGCGGAATTATTAGAGGAGCTAAAACAAATAGATGCTTGGACTTTTGGAAAGTGTGAATTATTTCATTGGATTGATGTCTTGGATCTTAGCGATAGTATTTTAGAAGAAGCTACAGCAAGAAGCTCAGATAATCCATGGGAATTGGCATGTGACTTGCCTCAAAATGCAGAGGTAAATTTAATATCCCAATAATATATATCATTTTTATGAGAATAAAAATAAACATAAATAAAATGAATAACTTTTTACAGGCAAAAGAATTACTTCTCTGGGTTCTTCATTTTACTACATTGTTAATTGAACATTCATTCTCACGGCATTTGTATAACAGTATGGAACATCTAATTACATTATTATCAAGTTGTGACATGCACGTGGTTCTTGGTGTATTAAATCTTTTGTATATGTTCAGTAAGCGTAGTAATTTTATTACTCGTTTAAATAGTGACAAACGTCAAGCTCTTCTTAGTAGACTAAACCATCTAGCAGAGGTTAGTGTAATCAAGTTTTAATATAGTAAATAGATTGTTTATGATAATAATAATAATAATAATAATAATAATAATAATAATAATATAATAATAATAATAATAGTAATGATGATGATGATGATGATGATGATAATGATGACGGTAATAATAATTTTGATACATGATTTTCTTTAATTTATAGAGTTGGGGTGGAAAAGAAAACGGTTTTGGATTAGCAACATGTTGCAAGGAACATCCAGATAAGGTATTACATGAATTTCGCGTGTTTTATAAAGATTATAAGATTACTTTCAGTATTTTGAAACATTTCTATTGTTTTATTCAGCCATTCCCGTCAAGCGCTACAACGTTACATTTTGAATTCTATGCAGAAAATCCCACTGTAACAGAGAGTGCAATTACATCAAATATTAGTATAAAAAAGATTGGTCAAACAAATTATGCAACATATATACATATAGAAGGTGTAGATAAACTTGGTAAAACACCAGCACAAATAATGAATGACTTATTAAAAATTTATAATGTACCTCAGGATCGTCAGGTATATTCTTTATGATTAGTACTTACAGGATATGTAGATATTCTAGTCTATGATCATTCTAGTCTATGACTTTCAAATTGTAAATTATAAATAATTTATTCTATGATAAAATACATATGATTATTTAATATCATTTTGATATTTTTAGTTATAAATTTTCTTTTATTTCATTTTTATATTTGAAATATTTATTGATATATTTGTTTTTTGCATAGTTATGGTAACATAATTTTTATTACATGAAAAGATTAATAATCTTTTCCATGTTTTTAGATGGCTTTATTGACACATGTTAGACTGGCTCACAGTTTCTCAGATTATCGTAGGCGTTTGCAATGTGTTCAAGCTCGTCTTCAAGCATTATCTGTATTAGTCTATAGCAATGCATTGCAAGAAAATGCACATAGTCTCTTACATGCTGGACTTCTTGAAGAATTAGTGGAATTACTTGAGTTGCCACACTCTCATCTTGTTGAAATTCGTGCTGCAGCATTACGCACCCTTACTAGTATTATACATTTGGATCGTAATCCACATTTTCCAAAGTATGTATATATTTTATTAATATTTTTATAAAAATATGAATTTATATTTTTATATATCATGTATATTTCATATTTTTGATAGAAAACCTGGCTCTAGATTAAATATGATCATCGATGTGACTGGTGCCAGTTCATATCATGGCTTTTTACCTGTTCTTATTCGTACTTGCATAACAACATTAACATCATCACAAGCAGATGGACAGCCGTTTCCACTGCCATTGGCAACGGCTTTATTCAGTTTTTTATTTCATCTTGCTAGTTATGAAGCAGGAGCAGAAGCTCTTGTTAGTTGTGGAATGATGGAAAGTCTTCTCAAAATAATAAATTGGCCAGGGAGTGAATTAGAACATATAACGGTATGTAGAGTGCAAGAGGACAAATATTTTAAACTTAAAATTAAAATATTATTTGTTTAAAGCACTTTCAGATGTTATAAGTTAAGTTCTATTTTAATTTTAAGCAATGAATACTAATTATAATTAAATATATATATAATATGCTTTATGAAATAGTATACAGTAATATATTTAAAAAATTTATATTTATAGTTTGGTACTAGAGCAGTGCGTGTGATAGATTTGATTGCAAATATCGATATGCAAGGATTTCAAGCTCATGGTGGTTTGGCTAGTTTTATTAATCGGCTTGATATGGAAGTTAATGTCTGCAGAAAAGAGCAACCTTTTGAAATAGAACCACAGCTTTATGAAGATACACCACAAACTGTACATGAAAGATCTTTAGATAGAGATGGAGAAGCTTCTTCACGCCGCTTAAATGAAACTTTCGAAGAACGCGAAGAATCTTTGAATCCAATGGAATTTTCAGAAGATGAAAATATGAGTACTAAAACAGATGATAAAAATGAACAGTTACCTGATTATTCTGCTGCAAAGACTGGAAAGACTTGTCTACTACAACGTGCTGCACTTTTAAAATCTATGTTAAATTTCCTTAAAAAAGCAATTCAAGATCCAGCTTTCTCTGATAGTATTCGACATGTTATGGAAGGAACGTTACCATCATCTTTAAGACATATTATAAGCAATTCCGAATATTATGGTCCTTCCCTGTTTTTACTTGCTACCGATGTTGTAACAGTATACGTTTTTCAAGAACCATCGTTACTCTCATCGCTGCAGGATAATGGGTTAACAGATGTTGTATTGCATGCTCTTCTTATTAAAGAAGTAAGTACATCTTGTACTTATAGCTTTTATTGTGAATACGATCGATCTAATTGAACGAAAGATTTCATTACTAGCCTTAAATTCGCATTTATGTAATGAAATTATCTACTGAAATTTATAGATGTGTAAAATGTAAAATGATTTTTTTATATTCAGGTTCCTGCAACTAGAGAAGTTCTAGGATCATTACCCAATGTATTCAGTGCACTTTGTTTGAATCAACGTGGTCTTGAGTCATTTGTAAAACGTCGTCCCTTCGAACGATTGTTCAAAGTGCTTCTCTCACCAGTTTATTTATCGGCTATGCGAAGACGCAAAAGCGCCGACCCACTTGGTGATACAGCTTCTAATCTTGGCAATGCTATGGATGAATTGATGAGACATCAACCAAGCTTAAAAGTTGATGCTATTTCTGCAATTATTAAGGTACATTATTATTATTATTATTATTATTATTATTATTATAGTAGAGATATATTGTGTAAGTGATGATACATTTATCTAATTCTAAACAATGATACATTAATATAAAATATTTGATATATATAGTTGCTTGAAGAACTTTGCGTACTTGGTTGCGATCCACGATACATATGTTGGCGTGGTGTTAGTAAATCGGATAATTCTCCATCAAATTCTGGATGTGGAAATCGTCAATCTTCGGGTCAGTCAGTTGGCGTTGGTGTTGGAGATTCAGCAGGTGGTAGTGGTGGAGGCGGAGGAAGTAGTAGCGACGAAGAGGAAGAAGATGAAGAAGAAGCTAGCACTAGCTCTCATCCCCAGCGCGAAGAACAACCCTCTCCATCTCCCGCACAACCTGGGCCACCACCTCAACCTAGAGAAAAAACGCCAATTGCCTTGGTTGATTATATTCAGAACGTTATGAAGTTCGTCGATGCCATATTGAGTAACAATTCGACGGATGATCATTGTAGAGAATTTGTTGCGCAAAAAGGGCTTGTGCCGCTCCTTTCCATTTTAGGATTACCAAATTTACCAGTAGATTATCCTGTTGCTCAAGCAGCTCAGGCTGTAGCTTCAGTGTGCAAAAGTATTTTGGTACGTTGATATTTAATGCAATAAATTAAAAATTAGCAAGAATTAAGATCTATTATTATAGTTGTCATTTTTATTTATAGAATTTAGCGCATGAACCTTTGGTTCTTAAAACGGGATTGTCACAATTAAATGAGGTTCTGAATTTGCTAAAGCCTCTTTGCAGTAACATGCAATCGCCTGCAGGTTCTGTTTTATTACACGAATTGGCTTCAGCACCAAATCTTGAGACAGCTTTCACAAGTGATACAGCAACGCCATTATTACACGCTATGAATGCAGCTCATGGATATATTGTAATGTTTGTCCATGTTTGTCGAACGAGTCAAAGCGAGATTCGAAACTTATCTATGAATCATTGGGGATCTGACTTAGGTTTAACAGTTTTAAAAGGATTGTCTAAGTTATACATGTCTCTGGTTTGGGAAAGTACTTTATTACTTGCGCTATGTAGCGAAGATATCATTCCAGCCGGTTGCGACTTTGGAAAAGAAGATATGGACAAATTAATACCGCCCGAATTAAGAGTAAGTTACAGTGTACTTTGTATTATTTTACTTTCATATATTAACAAATTTTAGACACTAATATAAGTTTTCATAGACGGATTGTGAAAGTTCTACATGGTCTGGTGCTGCTTCTTCTACCGACATAGGTAGTAATGGAATGACAACTGCTATGGAAGCACTCAGCACTGATCCTCCACCTATACCCATGGAGGTAATTATAAATTAATGAATGTAGAACATAGAAAAAAAAGAAAAGCACAGAAAAAGTGAATTATAATATTAAAATATTCACGAAATGTTTAGGTCGATGATAAGCCAAGCACAAGTGCTGGAAGGACATCACCTAATTCTCATCAACTTAAATATATTAAGCCTTTATTAGGTGCATCATCAAGATTAGGTAGAGCACTTGCAGAGTTATTTGGTCTACTTGTTAAGGTATAGTTACATTCATCTTTTATAAATATTATGTTCATAGTATATTTAATAATATTACATTATACAAATTTTATTTAAAATTAAAAAAACAATTAAAAACCATATTTTAGCATACATATAATCACTGGCGGATTTTGTCTTCAAAATAAATTATAATATATATTTTCTCGCTTTAATGCAAATGATGAAGTGAGAAATACATTGCCTAAATTCGATTATAATCGCAAATATAAAAATAAAAATTATATAACAGTCGTCAGATATTAAATTAAATTTATTATACAATATAAATTTAGATTGTTCAAAGCAACCGCTTCTACCGTCTAGTGTGTAAATCCGCCATTGTATATAATGTATATTATAATTTTTCTTTATTATATTTAATATATGTAGAATAATACTGTCCAATACACATTTTGATGCCTAAAAAGTAAAACTTATCCTTAAATATATTTGAGGCACTAATTGCAAAAATGGCAACATTTTTATTCTGTCAATTATAATTTTGAAGATAGGCATAATTATCTTAGATGCTAATTCAACAAGTTGTCCATAAAAATTTAGAATTTTTAATTGTTTAACCTGTACAAATAAATAGATCATATTAAATTCTAGACTTGAATTTACACTAACCATGTTTCATTCTCGCCGTAAAAAATCATAATTAAAAATGTATACTTTATTATTAAATTATGATTCTTACATACAAGTGTTTGCGCCATGTCTCGAAAACTAGAGCTGATACAATGAAATCGATGCCATTTTCGAAGTCAGTGCATCAATTATATAAATATAATAGGTTTAACTTTCAAAACATCAGATAAAAACTTTTTTGTTGGGCCGTATAATTTAATGCGTAAATATATATTATAATTATATAAATATATACTATAATAAAATTCTTTTTAAAGCTTTGCATGGGTTCACCTATAAGGCAAAGAAGAGGACAGCAAATGCCTTTAACTCCTGCTCTTCCTTCCCAAGCAGCAAGAAGCGTAGCGACTGCTTTGAATTGTTTATTAACGCGTGGTCTATCTTGGGAAATATTACCTCCATCGCCGATTCCTAAGTTCCAATTGACTTTCTTAATATGTTCTGTGGGATTTACATCTCCAATGCTCTTTGATGAAAAGAGGCATCCATATCATTTGATGCTTCAAAAGTTTGTTCATTTGGGTGGACAAAATGCGTTTTTCTTGTAAGTATTACCAAGATACAAATGGAATACATATTATGTTGGCACAATGTAGTTACATATATAAATATATATAAGACATTTAATGGTATAATTTTTATTTTATATTTATTTTATTTTATATTTCCAGAACTTTCCAGTGGGCATTGTCAGGAGGAGGACAATTTCCATTATCCGAAGGGTTAGAACATCCAAATTTACCTGATGGCACTGGAGAGTTTTTAGATGCTTGGCTTATGCTTCTTGAGAAAATGGTGAATCCTAAAGCAATTTTAGATTCTCCGCATGTAGTATCTTCTAAATGCACAGGAATGTATGATAGGTATGAAGTATTTGACCCAATAAAGTACCTCACGGATATCCACAAGGTAATACTATGGAAGTTATTATCTACAAATGTATATGTATTTCTTATGCTTTTATCGTGTAACGTTTGATTTATTACAGAAAGCTTTTAAAGCGGTGATGCTTATGTGGGGTAAAAAGCCATTAAAAAATTATGGAGCTCGTATGACAGAATCTATATTATCGATCTTGCGACATATATTACGCGGTGAAAAAATAATTAAGGTACATAACGTATAATATTTAAGATCTTTTCGATGATTATTGTATATAAATTATTAAATAAATTATTAATGAAATCCGCAGGAACGCTCTGAAAGAGAGAAAAATAACGAAGGTGTTTCGGCTAGCGGTAGTGGCAGTACTAGTTCCGTTGGTAGAAGCGGAGCAATATCAGATAGACGAGATGAACCAGAAGCAGATGTAAATTTGGAACATTTGAGGCAATTGATGGACATGGGTTTCAGTAGAGCCCATTGCATTGAAGCTCTCTTACATACGATGACCGTTGAGCAAGCAACCGAATATCTTCTGGCAAATCCTGCTACGTTACGAAGACCAGTAAGATTTAACGTAACTTATTCGTTATATATTAATTCTGCGTACAGAATTAGAAACAAAAAGTTATTCGTTTGTCACAAATCTTAAAAGAGCGATTGTTGTATGCGTTTGTACTTAGGATGCTCCATCAGGTGATCCAAATCGTGTTGTTACTATGGAACTAGAATTAACCGAAGATGAAGACATTACGCAGGTTCTTGCTATGGCATTTGCCGATACCGACGCATTAAAAGCACCAGGACCGGAAGAACCAGATAGAGAGACAACATTAACAGAGAGCATAGATGAATTTACTCGTAATGCGTTAGCACAATGTCTTAACCTTCTGGATCTTATGCCCGACACGGTATATAGAATTTGCGATTTATTAGTAACTATTACAAAACGAAATGGGGATGAGTGGCGAGATAATATGTTACGGCAATTAATACGAGAGGTAATGTGTATATTTATATTATAATTCGTAGATTAATGATAAAGAATACTTATTTCTTTATATTTCTTTGTGGATTAAACTTCTAAATGATATTATAATAATTCAACAGATCGGTGACTTAGTCGATTATTTGATCGATATTACTAAAAGTCAAGATGAAAATGCTGGAACGCGATTAGTAGAATGCGAGGAAGCAAATAAAGTATCAAGACGTATCTATCTTTATACTTTATTCTTTGAGGTTGGTGTACAAAAGTATCGATTTACTTAACTTTATTCTATTTACCTTTGTCTGCATTCTTTATTTGCTTTTTTTCTATATTTAAATTATTGTAGGGTACCTTTCAAGAAATGCGGGTACCTTGTGCCCGAATTGTCGAGGAGTGTGTTATGTTAGACAAACTTGTGAAATTACTTGTTATGAGCGAAGGACCGCTTACTGCTAATAAGAATAAGATCGTAAAAGAAAGTAAGGATGGAACAGTCTGTGTGAAGACTCCTAAATGGCTTGCACCTTTATTATTACTTATAGACCGTTTGGAGAAGGTTGGAACTCTCACAAAAAGAAAACAACTAATGCATAAAGTAAGTAAACGATACAATACAATGGGAAGTAATTAATACAAGGAAATATCTCTAATTGGATGATTCACCAGGTCACAAATTGTATGTGGAAATGGTTCGACTTAAGTACTGGAAAATGGACTCTTTATTCACCAATGAATAATAGAATTATTAATGAGGCATACTGGGCTGGTGAGCCCAATGTGCGTATAACATGTAGCAGACGTCGTTATTTAATAACATTTTCATGTATGACTCAAGTAAACGAGGAAAGTGACAATAGGAGACCAATTACGATGGGTTTTAACTTCAATAGTGGTACAAACGAAGATGGTGGTTCTGGTTCTGATTCTAATATGGATACCGATGATAGTCCAGTCGAGGAAAAACGAAACGCTGTTGTACAAGGTTTAGATCCTAGTATAGCACCAAGTATCGTACGGTAAATTCGATCTTCTTGTTTTAATTAATAAGTTTATTAACAAAATAGGGATATTGCAAAATATTCATTTATTATTTATGTTTTTAGCGCCTGTGTAAAATTATTAGCTATCCCGGTTGATCGCGATACACTCCATGCCTTGATGAAAGTATGTTTGCGCTTAACGAGGGATTATAAAAATGCAGAAGTATTTGCACGTGAGGGTGGTGTAAAATTGCTTCTTGAAATGACTCAGTCCAGTACCTTTATCGGATGTATTAATCTAAGTACACTCCTTATAAGACATACGTTAGAAGAGCCACGTATTCTACGTCTTGCTATGGAGAAGGTATTACTTTAATAATTTCCGCGACGATCATAAGCGAAGTGGTATTGGATATTATAAAACACATTAAAGAATTCGAGATTAATTCTGATTTTTTTTATTTCTAATTAGGTGATACGCACGCGCACGCAAAGTAATATTCCTCCTGCATACAAAGAGATTTTGTTTATGACTCGACAAATCAGCAGTGCAGTATGTCGCAATCCTGAAGTTTACAGAGAAGTTTGTGAAAATATTCTTAGAGTTGATATTAACGTATTAAAAAGTGAGTATCTGACTTATAATTGGAAAGATGCAATATGAGAAGCAATTATACTTAAAATGTGTATATTTATACATACATATTATTGTAGGGGATGACATTGATAGCAGATTAGTCGTCAAAGCCTTGCCTCCTACTCATTCTCCAGCCTTACCAATGGTAGAAGAAGTTTCTATCGGCGTTGTTCGTGATTTATTGAATGCATTAATCAAACCGGTGCCTATACTACCTGATGATGGATCTATAACACCGACGGGAAGTCCAGAAAAAAAGACAACACATTCAACCTCTGCAACTGGCAATGCATCTTCGTCATCTTCAAGACGCGATGTACTTAGAAATAATGCAATGTCTACGAATGATCCTCTAGATGATGATGATCAAGTATCTCAAATTATTCCTCTTAAAATATATACGGATGTGAGCAGTAATGGTAAAGCAGAATCGGAAGAAGCGAAAAAGCCATTATTGGCAAAGTCTGCAATATTAAAGACATTAGCCGATGCAGTTCGATCCTATGGTGCAATTGTTAGTCTTATTACTGAACACACATATAGAGCAGGCCAGAGTGAATTAGTGACGGAAGATACCACAGCTCTTGCATTTCTGCTCGATAAACTTTTGCCGATGTTACCAGAAAACTCCAGTGATCGTCAATGTAATAATATGGCACGTACGCTAATAGCTGCTATAGCATCTTGTAACCATTCACCGGATGTGCAGACGACATTAGTAACTGAAGTTAAAGCGGCATTGACACGAACATTAGCACTTCCAGAGAGTGCGGAAAAACATGCACAATTGCAGTTATTAATTGGTTTGATTTCCACTATGATCGATAGTTGTCCACTTACATCACACGCACAACTAAGAGCATCTTTGAAAATTCATCAATATAATAATGTTAATTATATTGTCAGAATTATGCTTAAAAAGGGTATTATAACTGACTTAGCTAAAATTCCACATAGTCTTGATCTTTCGAGTCCACATATGGCTGGAACTATAAATGCTGCTTTGAAACCTCTTGAAACATTATCTCGAATTATTAATCAACCAATGCCTGGAGGTATTAATAAATTCACGAAGCCGAAAAATAGAACCGTTCATGAAGAACCGATAGGAGAGCAAACTGGCACTACGACTTCGGAAACCACTCATGCTGTCGGCGAGGAAACTATCGAGGATGCAGAAAACACCGAGCATGACATTTCAGTGACGGCAGAAAGTTTAGAACCAACATCTGAGAGTCACGTACATGAAGTAGGAGATGAAGCTGCCTTAGAAGACATCATGGATCAACTTCTTGAAAGGTAATAATACATAAATAATTAATTTTTAAATCAAACTACAAAAAATATTTTTGATTTTATTAAATTTCATTAAAATATATGAATTCTTGATAATGTTGATATCGTTTAATATTTTTTGTACTTTATTTTTAATTTCATATAAAAATGTAATTTTTGAATCATTAATTTTTAAATGATTTATTGTATGAATAACTAAGAACTCACTATATGAGCGCAACAGTTGTGCAATGCTTATAATCAAGCAGTGTGCTATTTTCCAGAGATGGTTCTACCGTGGCAGAAGAACAATCGTCTCGGTCACATCGGCCAATGGATATTGACGATGAAAGTTTAGCGATGCGTGATCCAGAAGGAGACTTCGATCCAACACGTGACACCACCGTAAGAGTAACATCGCTTTTCTTTTTTCTCTTCTATTATTCTGTTCTTGTGTTCTTTTTAATAATCTTATTTTATTTTTATAGGAAGATCTAATGAGCTCTGATTCGGATTCTGACAGTAATCAATCAGATGATAATGAAGACGAAGTTCAAGATGACGAAGACGAAGAGGAAGAGGAGGAAGACGAAGGTAAGAGTAGAAACATCTCATTAATTATTATTCCATATTATTTGTAGTTTCAGAATATGACCAATAATTTGTATAAAAGTTTTCAGTGTAGTTTAATATTTTTATCTATATTAAACATGTAGATTACAATAGAAATATAGATAACGATTTATTTATCCAGGTGAGGAGAATGAAGAAGAAGAAGAGGAGGAAGAAGAAGGTTCGTCAAACTATGAGGAAGATGGAATAGAATTTTATGAGGATGTTGGAGAAGCTAGTGGTGTCTTTCGTATGTTTCCATCTGCAGAACGTGATGGTGGCAATGTTGTTATGATACAGCATAATATCGATAATCAAGACAATGTAAATACAGTCTCATCTACACCTATTTCAACTCGACCTGGTCTATCGTGGAACACAAGCTTCCCCCTACCACTTGGTTTATTTGAAGAACCACCTTCTTTTTCTGAAGGAAATGGTAAATACAAAAGATTTCAAATATAAATTGTATCGAATTTTTAATCTGCAAATTTTTGCATTTGTTAGAAGGTATGTTATATTTACGTATATACTTGTCTCATAAGAAGATATTTACTTTAATTCTAGGTATTAGTTCACATCCTATATTAATAGCTCAAGGTAGTTTTGATAGTGGAAATCCAAGAGCTCAACGAGTGCTTCGCCATCGACGATATCAATATTTACAACTATCTAATTCTCGCAATCCAAATCCACCTGTAATATTACAAAGGTACGTACTTTAGTAACCTTCAGTATTGTTTAATAATTTGTTCCTTTTTTCTTTTGACTTGATTTTTTTTCTTTTTTATTTTCAGACTTTTAGGTCCGACTGCACAGAGTCTTCCTTTATCAGCTAGTCAAGTTTTAGCTTCTAGCTTTAGGGACACACGTGTTGTTGTAATGGATAATGGCCTTGGAATATTTACAAATCAAGAAGAAGAACAAATTGATTTTGTAGTAAGTAAATAAAATTTATTATAGTATCTTATTAAACGTACTTGAGAAATAATTTTATTATTAGTATAGTATAATATAATTAATAAGTGTAATTTTATTATTAATGGCAATAAATTTATAGGATCAATCTGGTTACTTGTTTGGACCAAGTTTGGCTGCAACCTTAAATAACATTCCAACTGCATTACATTGGTGGATCGAAGAAAGCAAACTATTAGATGGAGATTCACAGCCCGATTGTTGTGTTGGTGAGAATTGTTAAAATATGGAAATATATCAATCATGTTTTTATATAAATTTGTAATATATCTGTAACATTTCATTTTCCATGAAAAAAGGTGTTGTACACAAAATGATTCCTAGTCTTGAGAAACACAGAAACGCTGAATTAGCTGAAAGAAAAGAAAAACGTAAGAAGCAGCATGGTTCAGAAAGGGAAACTGAGAGAGATGGAAAAGAAGAAAAGGACAGTACAAAAAATGTTGAGTGTAAGTGCAAATGGAATGAATTAATATAAAAAAAATTCTTTATGCAAGATATAATGTTAATAAGTATGTTTAATCTTTAGCGGGCCCATCAACAACAATTTCAATAGAAGAAGAAAGAAACTTGGCATTATCTCAAAGAGATGACACGATAGTTATTACAGCTCCGGAACCTCACGCTGAACCTATAAGGCAGGAATGTATACCTGATGAAGATATCATTGGTAATTGTATATAGAACAATATTATGTGTACTTTATATTAAGTATTTTTATCATTTCATGTTGGTTATTATGTTTACTTAGATGTAACTGGAGAAATGGAAGTGACAGTCCAGGATGATGAAGAACGACCACGTCCTCCTCCACCGCCAGAAGAACAATCTACAAATACTAGGCAACCCCGGATTGATTGGACTCCTAGATTAGAGCTCGCTGAAAGTATCGTTGATTCCGTACTTGCTCCCTGTGCTTCTGAAGTTTCGAGACTAAGTAAATATATAATGTTCATTGTTAGTTTGTAATATACAATGGTTATAATTAGAAATTTTGCTTGAGAATATCATTTATATATTATTTTATGAAATAGGACAATCGGAACATACTACCGAAACGTCAAATGAAATGCCGGATTGTACATCTACACCAATTCTAGTAGATTTTAGTCAAGAGGTCAATGAAGATCTTTCAAGAGAGAGTAGTGATTCGGCTGATTGGATCAGACGTCTATTAACTGATGATAGTCAATCTGGTGTAGAACGAAAGTAAGTAAAGTTATTAACAATTGATAGCGGTTAAAGAACACAATTAAATTATTCTAATTTTATTATATTTTTCATATATATAATAATAATGCGTACTATTTCGATACATGATGAATGTTATTAATTTATTCAGTGCAAATATTGTCGGCCAAGATCCAACGTCTTCTACATCTGAAAATGCACATCCAGAAACATCGAGTCAACAACAGCAATCACAACAGCCATCTCAAGAACAACAGTTACCAGATGGTGTAGACCCATCCTTTTTAGCTGCCTTACCAGAGGACATGCGTGATGAAGTCATAGCGGAACAACTGAGGTATGTTAAAATCAATGATTTGTAAATTATACGAATATCACGGGCAAAAATAGCAGTATCACATATAATTTATTATTATACAGACTTCAGCGCATAAGGCAACGCGCTCAAGCTACAGCAGCCGAAGAACTTACGGGACCGGTTGAAGTAAATCCAGAATTTTTGGCCGCATTACCACCAGCCATTCAAGAAGAAGTTCTTGCCCAGCAAAGATTGGAACAACAAAGACATGCAGCTGCTTCTGCAAATCCGGAAGATCCGGTCGATGCTGCGGCATTCTTTCAAAATTTACAACCTTCCTTACGACAAGCTGTTAGTAAATTTTTTAACATCCAACATTAATTCTTTTCTTAAATTTTGAATCCATGGCTACATCGATTGTTTTCTATTTCTTTATCCTTTCATAGATTCTTACGGATATGGAAGAATCGCAAATATCTGTTCTACCTCCAGATTTAGCTCAAGAAGCTCAAAATTTGCGTAGAGAATGGGAAGCTCGTAATCGGCATATGATGCAGGAGAGATTCCTTAGTCATGTTAGTCAAGGCAATACAGCATTATCGAGCATATTGAGAAGTTCGGGTGGAGGTAATTATTATGCGCTTGTTAAAGAAATTATGCGCGTGTTAAAGAAATTAAATTAATGGAATATAACTTTAATAGGCAGAGGGGGTGGTACACGATATGCTATCCATGCAGTTCCACAGAGAGCTCAGTGGGGATCTTGGAATCCTCGTGGAGATACTGCTATAGCACATCAAGGAGCAGGTTTACGTTTGAGAGGAAGACAATTACTTGATCACGAATCGATGGCATGTTTATTGGTCTTACTATTTGTCGATGAACCTAAAATTAATACTCTAAGACTTCACAGAGTGATCAGAAATCTCTGTTATCATGGCAGCACAAGAGAATGGGTAGTTAAAGCCTTACTTAGTATCATGGAGAGAAGTAATGATGAAACTAGGGATATAATTACAGATTTCAGTGGAAAATTTAAAAGAAAAAGTTTGCTTCCTACCGCTTCAGATTATTGGTAAAGAAATTAAGTTGTTCTTTTTTTTTTAGAATTCTTTTTAGTTTATATATATAGTATACACACATTCTATAAAAATAAATAAATAAATTGAGAATGCTATTACTTTTAGGTATCCTAAAATTTTTGAACAGAGAAATAATACACAATCGTGGCTAAATATTAGTATGGATGCAGCTTTAGGATGTAGAGCAAATGTATTTCATATTATCAGACATGGTGGTAAAAAGTCAGAAAGACAGGGTAGCATAATAGCTATTCATCCACAAGCTGCACCAACAGTTTGTAGGTTGGTATATAAAAATTTTCTTTATTTGTATCTTGATAAAGTTATCCTTTCTAATGTTATCTTAATTCTATAGGCACACTTTAGAACTCCTAATCTCTTTAGCAAAAAGTTTTCCGGGATATTTTGTGCCAATAAAATCTAAAGAATCAGAAGATAAAGATAACAGTAAGGAAAAAGATATAGGCAATAACAAAGATGAAACTATCTCGAAATCAAAGTCTGCATCAAAACCAGGCAAGAGCGATATTCCAGATTTTTGGGATATGCTACTAAAACTTGACTCTTGTGCTTCAAAGAAAGGAAAATCTGTTGCAAGAACTCATTCAAATTCAAATTTGGGAGTGGATTCGGAGCATACAATGACAACTTTTGAAGCATCTCCATTTGGTCAATTAATTTCGATGCTAAATTGGTCTGTTATTAAACGAAGCAGTCAATTAACTGACAAACTATTGCGGTTGCTTTCTCTGATCTCAATTGGATTGACAGAAGTAAATCTATATCGTCGACAAGAAGGTAATAAAAATAAAAAAACAGAATTGAATAAAGAACAGAGTGTTGCTGCGCCAGAAGGACATTTGAGATTAGCCGTACAAGTATTGACTAGTAAAAGTTGTTCCGAAGAAGGCTTAGAAGACGCAACGGCATTGTTGCTTAATTTATCACACTGCCCAGATCCAACTAGACAATTGGTATAGTATTACTAAAGTATTATATATGATATATAATTCTGTGATTTTTTTTTAATGATTTTTTTTATGATTTATTTTTTGTGAATTCATTTAAAAATATGAAGTATTATATTTATTATTTATAAAAGATTAACTGTTTTTCTAATTTTCCTTTTTATTTTTCATTCTTTCGAATAGATACTGAATTTACTCTTAGAAGGAGCGATGGAATTGGCAAACATGGTTTGTGAACACATCAGTGATTTAATGACAGAACTTAAAGTTTTAAATCGCGAACTGAGCAGAAGGAATTCTATCGAAGAACAACCATCGACCAGTTCTGGGGGAGGTGGACGTGGAATTCTTTTGGATAGGTAAGAATTAATTCACAATTTGCACATTGTTAGTTTTTGTATTCTATACCTTTGAAGATTAAAATCTATAATATCTCTTTAAAGATTTACCAATGAAAGCGTGGTTGTAACGGCACCAAGTAAAGTCAAAGCCGGAAGCGATCTCCAATTACCATCAATGGCTGCTCTTGTCAGTAAGACCTCTAGTCAGGCATTCTTTTTAAGAATACTTAAAGTTATTGTACAGATAAGGGAAGCTGTGCGTTTAGCAAGTACAAAGAAAGCAGGTATATATTTAAAATATATTTATAACGTTATTACAATTTATAATTGAAATTTTATCTTGTTTGTAACAAAATATATCTTTCCTTTTTATTCAGCAAACCAAGCACCTGCTCCTACTACGGACACGGCAACATCGAGTCAAATCTCAGGAACAGGTGATATATTGTATTTACTGTTGTTAGATTATCTATACATAATTATTATTATTTAGTGTTATTAGATCATACTTTATGCCATGTTTCAGCCGATGATAATTCTTGTGCAGATGTTCCTATGGACACGGTGCAAAGTAATGCTGTTAATGCGGAAAATGCAAAGACAATTTGTCCACGTACTGGTAAGTTAGATAAAAATAGAATGTATATACACTTACTAACGAATGAAAATTATGTACTTGTTTTTATCATAGATGATGAAAAATCACCACTTCCACATTTAAGTGAAAGTTTAGTGTTGGATCATTTATGGGAAACACTTAGTGCTTGTTTACTAGAATTGGAATATACTCCAGACCATCATGCCGTCCTTGTTTTACAGGTAAGGCAATTATATTATTCAAGATAGTAAAATAAGGAGTTAACTTTCGCTAAGTCTAATTTTTAAAAATGTAATGGATCGTAATAATATTTCTAAAAAACTATGACTATTTCATATTTTATTTATAGCCTGCCGTGGAAGCATTTTTCTTAGTCCACTCATCGTCTACTACATCTCGTGAACGACATCGCAATACTAACACGGAAAATCGTGAGGTCGTGCCAGATTTAGCACCAGTTTCACCAATATATTCCGATAACGAAGGTACTTCTCAAACAGAAGCTGGTACCAATACTTCTTGGGATACAACTATTTCAGCGCAAAAAACTCTACCACCAGATCAATTAAAATTCTTGAAATTTGCTGGTATGGTTTTTATTTATATTTATATATTTATATAAAAACTTGTCTTGTATTTGCTTTTTTTTCTTACATATTATATTATTTTAGAAACGCATAGAACTGTACTGAATCAAATTCTACGACAAACGACCACCCATTTAGCCGATGGTCCATTTTCGGTGTTGGTTGATCATACAAGAGTATTAGACTTTGATGTAAAGCGTAGATATTTCAGAACAGAATTGGAACGAATGGACGAAGGTATTCGTAGAGAAGAACTGGCAGTTCATGTGCGTAGAAGTCATGTTTTCGAGGATTCGTTTAGGGAACTTCATAGAAGAAATGCGGATGAATGGAAGAATCGCTTTTACATTGTATTTGAAGGTAAATACGGAGTAAATTATTTTTTATTTTTAGTAATCTTGTTGATATCGATATATTGTCTAGGCATAGATAAGTTATCTGTCAAGAAATCGAGTAATTATAAAAATAATGTTTTTATTGATTTGTTGAAGGAGAGGAAGGGCAAGATGCAGGAGGTTTACTGAGAGAATGGTATGTCATTATTTCGAGAGAAATCTTTAATCCCATGTATGCTCTCTTTACTGTTAGTCCTGGAGATCGGGTTACATATATGATCAATTCATCTTCTCATTGTAATCCCAATCATTTATGTTATTATAAATTTGTTGGACGGGTTATTGGTAAGTATTAATGTTTATTATTATCTATTTTATTTATGATTACAGGAAAGTAATAAAATGTTTCTTTTAACAGCTAAAGCTATTTACGATAATAAATTATTGGAATGTTACTTTACACGTAGTTTTTATAAACATATACTTGGAATCCTTGTAAAACATACCGATATGGAAAGTGAAGATTACAGTTTTTACAAGGGGCTCGTTTATCTCACGGAGCACACTATTTCTGATCTTGGTTATGAATTGACATTCTCAACGGAGGTAAGTAAACTGATATTCAAAATTTATTTTTATAGACTTATAAATGAATATTTAATCTTCGAATGTATAAAAATCACAAAATTTTGTTAGGTAAATGAATTTGGTGTTAATGATGTTCGAGATTTAATACCAAATGGCCGTAACATAATTGTTACAGAGGAAACAAAACTTGAATATATTAGGCTAGTATGTCAAATGAAAATGACTGGAGCAATTCGTAAACAGTGAGTACAAGTATAGAAATCTTCGTTAATGGATTTAATAATTATATATTGTTATTTGTAACGATATTGTAAAAAATTATCTTTGTTATTTGTACATTATTTTGTACATTATATTTTTTGTAGATTAAATGCGTTCCTGGAAGGCTTTTATGATATTATACCGAAGAGACTGATTTCCATATTTAATGAACAGGAACTGGAATTATTAATCAGTGGATTGCCTAATGTAGATATTGAAGATTTGAAAGCAAACACTGAATACCATAAATACAGTGCGACGTCACTGCAGGTATACTATCTTTAATAATATAAAATCATTCATATAATAATTGATTTGTTGCAGTCTCTTATATTTAGAATCAATGAATGTGTTTTAACTTTAGATCATTTAAAATAAAAATAAAATTGTTTAACAGATCCAATGGTTTTGGCGTGCATTACGAGGATTCGATCAAGCCGATAGAGCAAAATTTTTACAGTTTGTTACTGGAACTTCTAAAGTACCTCTGCAAGGTTTTGCTGCATTAGAAGGAATGAATGGTGTACAAAAGTTCCAAATTCATCGAGAGGACAGATCAACAGATAGATTACCATCCGCTCATACATGGTTAGTACTCGATTACATGATTATGTAATCGCCAAAAGAAATTTTAGGATTTATCCTATACCACAATACCGTATATTTTTGTACATGATAGCATGCTGCATGCGTATTCTTCAATTATTTATTTATAAATTCTTCAATTATAGTTTCAATCAATTGGATTTGCCAGTATATGAAACATACGACAAATTACGCACGAATTTACTCAAGGCAATTCACGAATGCAGTGAAGGATTTGGATTTGCATAAAGTGTAATTTGAATACTGTTTTTACATATTATAAAACTTCATCGTAAATGTGTTGCCCTGCCTATCTACGATATATTATAGAACACGGCCCTTATAATTACTGGCTTATTATTAAATCGGAGATATCCTAAGCAATCATGCTTAATCTTCGTTCAAGATCTACTGATGAGACCTATACATCAACGTATATATAAGATACACACGTATGTATATACGTATAATTATCACGATGTAATTATTGAGAATAATTTTCAATTATATCCGCTACTAAAGTTTATTTCGTTGAGAAAGATCTTGAGGAAGATGCTGAGCTTTACAATAATTTCCAACAAAACGTAATATAGGAAATTTAACTAAGTTATATGGGTAAGATAAATGTAAGGTTCATATTTAAGTAGTAGGAAGTTTAATTTCTCATAAGGAATACATAGGGTGTAAAATGTAATATATTGCACTTCAACTGATTGGCGATACGTTGTAACCGGTTCGATAGTTTATATGGAAATAATACCATGGATACTGCTGGGGAGAAAATGTAGCGTTTAAAAGCGAAACGTTGTAAGAGAGCAAGAGAGAGAGAGAGAGAGAAATATGCAAGTAAATAAGATGTGTGCGAATGAGTGTGTGAATTTGCAAATAAGGGAGCAAATGTTCCAAGTAGAACGGGAAATATTGATGGAAATGATGAGCCTAACTACAAGATTTCATAATAAAAACGCTGTTCTGCCCCATGTAATGTATGGTTGTACACTATTAGTATTAATAATTATAACTAACTTTTAAATAATAGTAATGATCGCTAATTAATATCATTTTAATATTAATCATTCGAAATGTGATGTTAAAATCGTGTAATTTTTTCTTGAAATCTAACGAAATAAAGTTTACAGTTGAACAGACATTACTTTGTAAACACATCGAACGGGACAATATCAATTATGCGCGCAAAAATACATACAGTTATATTATTGGACTCCTTTATTAGATATTGTTAGAGAGAATTACTACCTAGAAATCATAGAATAAACAGAAAATTGTATTTCTTCTAAAAAGGATTGTATTTTTTACTGCGTAGGACAACTTTTCTAATTGCATTCCTTATTCCGTGTTGACACAAAACACATTTGTTGTTCTTTTACGCATTTCATTTCAATAGCGCCTGGTAATCGATTCAGATATGGTTTTTTAATATATATATATGTATGTATTTTAATTATAAATATTATGCTTCCATTAGATTGAATAATTCAAGCGGCCAATATCTTTCGTCGGTCACTCATATACAATAATATGATATATGTATATACGTTATATGCGATGCATATATCAAATAATACATACACATATATTTATGTGCTTATTCGTGGCTTTTCGTTAAGATTCTAAAAGAATGTGACATAGGTGCTTTGTAAACATATACTAACAAAGAAAGATTATGATATATTATCTTGGAATGTTTTAATTAGATTGAGATTATGACGGAGAATGGTAAATTAGAAAAAACCTTAAATTGTTTCTCTCACTACTATTATTTTAAAAGATCCATTTTTATTTGAAACTGTCAACGTTGTTGAATCAAACTGTTTTGTTTGGATATTATATTATTAGCATTTTTGGAAGAAAGAGAAAGGTGCTTTACAATATCATCGAGAAATTAAAGTTTTGCTTCAAAAAATTGTTTTATGTTGCATATTATGTAAGAAAATAAAAAAAAATTGAACCTTTATTTCAACAGCAACGATGACATATCAACAAGCGATTACGCTTTACAACACAAAGATCCGAGATCGATCCCAATTGCGAAGGTTGTTTATGTTTTTGCAAGTTTTTACTCATTTTATTTTTTTTATATACAGAATATTTTTCTTACATGTTTAAGTATATTTTTAATTATATATCTTATTTTTAATTATATTTTTATATTTCATAAAAGATCCATCGACACTTTTTTCTACAGATAAGATTTCGTTTTCTTTATTTATTTTAATTCTAAGCAATAAATTCTCTAAATCATAAAATGACCATTTTCCAAATATAAAGTGAGCATGCATATTTATTGTAATTCTTGAATGCTTTCTTGTTCTTTTTTCTTTTAGTTTTCAGATAACAATCTTCAGTAATATATAAAGGAAAACGAATATTTGCATTATGAATAGAAAATTGATATAGAAGATGCTTGTTTACTTTTATTTTAATGTCAACAAGAAAACAAAAATATATTTTTTTATCCCTGTCTTCTGTGATCAATTCTGATGGATTTTGCAATCTGAAAAGAAAATCTTTTACTTGCCGAAAAAAGTATGTATCAGATGATTGACAATGGTACACATTTCAGAAGAATTATTTTTAACGTGCATCTTGATGAATTGTTCTTTGTATTAACAAAATATTATATCGTATAAACTTGTATTTATTTGGCCGTTTCACGAATCTAAAATTACCAAACATTTATTTGGTAATAGTACAGATTCCATTTTTTGTTACTTTTTCGTATAATGTGCAACATAAAACAATCTTTTCTAAGTATAGCTATTGATTTTTCAACAAGAGCTTCTTTTATTGATTACATTTTAAAATAAAGATAGATTTTTTGAGAAAACTGCTCATCATCGGAAAACTATTTTAAGGCATCTCTTAAGTCACCTTAAATCTACTCCCCTTATATTCTCAATCTAATTTCAAAATCAGAGGATAATATGTCGTGGCATCTCTCTATAAAAGAAAATCAAAGGAGCGATGAGCTATCCTCAACAGGCGCTGTTAATGTCACGATCTATACGGAAGATATACGCATACATTCAAACAGAAACAGAAATAGTATTCATGTAGGAACTTCTGCGCAACTCTTTAAACAGAAAAAGATACGGTATTATGCATCAAGCAGTTGTCATTAATATGTACATGCTCTCTTTAGATTAATGAAGAAATAACTCTTTTTTAGGAGGGCTATTTATCTGCATCGATGATCTTTTTTCTGACTTCATTTATTATGTCCTCCGTTTGTTTAAAAATAGAATAGTACTGTTGACGCAGTGACGTTACCGATGAAAAAGCAACTCATTTAGATATGAACATTGTAAGGACAGTAATAGAAATCTGATGAAAATAGGAACAGAAATAATAGAAATAAGAAGAATTTTCAAATAATTTAAATTTTGTTAGATGCTTATGAAATCTATTATGGATATCAAGGCAGCATATCGTGAAATTAAAGATTGTTATTATGTAAAGAAAACTTCGTTTATATTCACCATTTTTTTATTTTCTACATCATTCAATGGTGTAGATAATTTACTCTCTTTACGAATCTGTTGTAAACTCTTGCGAAAAAGTTACGTTATTTTTGTCGCGTTATAGTAAGTTAAGAATAAATATTATTGAAATATATTACATTGGTCTTGTGTGCACGGTTACTTTCGCCTTAATTCAGTGCTATTCAATATATCTGATCACGAATAGGCAACCTTTATAATCATATCGATTTGAATACACTGTATAGCGTATAGCATTGTAATATAACATCCAGAAATAATACATAGATTCTTGTAACGAAATTGGATTTTTTTCTTTCCTTTTTTTATTTATTATCTATCGATACTTTTTTATTTTATTTTCTAATTTTAAACTGTTAATTGTAAATGTTTTATAGAAAATTCACATATAATGTTATAAAATATAAGTAACGTATTATTCAAGCATGGAAATAACAGTATAGAGTTTACAATTTGACTAATATAAATTAACATAAATTAACAAATTAGGACCTAATATTACGGATGTTATATAACTGTCATCCGAAATAACAGTATCTTCTACGTAGAAGAAATATAGAGCCCTTTTATAATCTATAAACTTAATAATTTATAATATATCAAATGCATATGTAAATCCAAACTCTATTCTACATTAAGGTATTTATAGAATAAATAAAAATCTTTGAATGTATGTAAATATAGAGGATTCTCTTACATATACATAAGATACATCTAATTATGAAATACTTTCAGATACAAGAATACAGCATAGCTGTATATGTAACAAATCTAAAGCACCATTGTAATATGTATGTATCGTCGATACTACAGAATATTTTTCATATTTAAGTAGCATGGATCGTGCATGTATGATCATCATACACATCTATGCACTGCAAGACGTACATCACAAGTTCTATGAACGTACTAATCATGCTAACAATTTAACATTATTGAAAAAAAAATATTTATCTACAGACTAACTTTTCTTAATTGACGCCATTGAAAATTTGCTCTAAGGTCATAATATTGTCCTTTTTCTGAGAAAATATTTACACAGATAGGAAATACACGGTGTTTTCCAAGTTATAAAGTCATAGTTATTCATCATAAAACTTTGCTTTTTTAAATAAATAAGAATTAACAAGAAGTAAATATATATATGCATATTGACCGAAAAAATTAATTCGGTTCTGTCAACTTCTTATTAATAGGTACGCGTGTAGTTACAATGTCTGCCCAGTAGTATGTCATCAGCCTCTTCTCCTAAGTCGATAACAACCTTTTGATCATAGAATAAAGATATTTTATCTTTATCTGTTATCAATTTAAATATGTTTTGGCGAAGAAGCTAGATACATTTAACATAAATAAAAAAACGGTATGTTCTTGCCTCGCATTATGTATGAAGTTTTTACTTCATAACTAAATATGTGCGAATATTTTAAAAGTAAAAGTTCGAGAATTAGCGTACATTCTATTAAATAGAGATATTTCTACATTCCATCGATATACACATACATATATATATACTAATTTATATACTATGTAAAGGAACAAATAGGTATATCTATTCGGATGATCGTAACGACCGCTAATTCACGAGCATTGTAACAAAAACAAAACTGATATTGCACAAATTCGAAATCGTTCAAAAGAACTTCCATGACCGAAGCGCAAGCAAGACGATTTAAAAGTTTAAATAAAACAAATATTTAAAAGTTCTCCTCCCGTATGGTTGGTAGCGTGGAGAAAAATGAGAATGGATGGATGATAGATGGATCACAAAAGACCTTTAGCAGCTTTTTATCTTGTCCGATTGGCAGCATATGTTGCATGGAGCGAGAAAGAAACAGAGAGATAGAAACAGAGAGAAGGCCTTCCAGATGAGAGAAGAACTGCATATGAGCAGTCCCGGTTGTAAGGCAGCTGAACTAAAAGGTCCCGAAGGATGATGGGTGCATCCTCAAGGCCGACACTAGCAAATTCGACGTTTCGTTTTCCCGAGAGCACACTAGCTTCCCGGAGATAACTAGAAGACAGTCACGGCCTTGTTGCGATCAGCGACAAGCGATCTCGTTAGGTCAACGATTGTGATTAGCATTGCCATTATTCACCTGCGTACCAGCTTCCGTTGCTTCGTAGTCCCCCGTTCGTTGCTTTTCCACCCGACAGCTCCTTCGTCTTTCCTCGAAGAGATCAGCTATGCAGAATATCTGAACGAACCCGACGTTATCAATATTAATAAAGAGTAACTTTAACTTAGGTGACAATATTCGATCTTTTATTTAGAACGAAGGACATATATGAAATATCAATACCTACCACGATAAGAGCAACAATGGTACCGATAGTCGATCCGGCAAGAACGTCGCTCCAATGATGTTTATAATCGGAAATTCTTGACATTGCCGTAAACCATGCCATAAAGATGCATACAAGTTGAAACATATGCTTCAATAATTTGCTACCTCTCCATGTAATTCTTAGCTGCAAGTAAATCTGAAAAAAAACGATCGTGTTATATTTTACAAAGTATGTCTAAGCATATTTCAAATAACTTACGGCAAGGTAGATCATCGTGTAGGCTGAAAACGAGGAGTGCCCCGAAGGAAAAGATAATCTGAAACGATCCATCGTACTGTGTAAAATATCGAAAATATTTTTTTTGCGGGACACTATAAGATTATAATATAAGGTATGATAGCAAAATTGCGATTAATTTTAGATTAATATCAAAGAAAAAATAAAATAGACGTAACAAAACCGAAAATCTCATAAAATCTATTTTTTCACATTTTAGTTGAGGTTTTACTCGTGGTAAAATTTTCCTTTTTTTTTTATTTAAACAATTTCAACCTTTTTAAGGAGATTCTTTTACCTCATTTCCTTAAGTAATTTCGGCGAAATGCCTGGTGCGGTACAAGAGAAATTCTGGATATATCTGAACTGATTTTCAGGCAAACTGCAATTAATGTCTGGTACGCAGAGTGTCATAAAATGTGGTCTCAATCGACCGATCGTGTATTTGGCAACGTCCGTCACCAAAACTGTTGTTGCTGCTCCAAATCCGAAAACTCCAACCTGAAAGATATTATAGAATATAATATATATCTTTCATTATTATATCGTATGCATCATACTAGATAGCATGTTTGTAAAAGCAAGGAAACGTGAATCTGTCATTCTTATTGTTAGCGGTTAAGTAGCATACACAATTTATAGTTTAATAATTCTTCCTGCTATTCAATATATATACTATGAAATATAAGCTATACGCATATATATATATATATATATATATATATATATATATATATATATAACATGGGACGATAACAAGTAATAAAGATAAATCTATTCTTATCAAAGTGGCAATTTTGTTTTACATTAAATTTTCTCAAGTGTTCTACTCTTTTTATAAAATACAAAATGTATGTGATCAAAAATGTAAAAAATATTTTCTATAAAAATGATGAAGAAGAAAAGAAGGGAAATTGAAAAAAATAGTTGATAAAACGTAATTTCCTTACCTTAATGTAAGCCATCCAAAGCCAAGGTGGAATCGTGTATCCAAAGAGTATTTTCGACGATTCGGTAGAATATTGTCTTCCATATAAATACTCACCTGCGATCATCTATAGTAAATAAAAAGATTACATTTTAACTGAGAGATCAATATAAGAGTTCAGAATAACTACATCATATTTAAATGGTTAAAGATAAAATGTTCGGAACGTCATCGTAAAGGGGAAATGAAAAATAGGGTAAGTCTCTCTCTCTCTCTCTCTCTCTCTCTCTCTCTCTCTCTCTCTCTCTCTCTCTCTCTCTCTCTCTCTCTCTCTTTCTCTATCCTTTGTGGAATCTTCTCCAATGTAAAAGCTACATCCGTATACCTAAAGTGGGTTAACCGGTCAAACTCGAAGTAAATGCTACGCCAGGTGATACGGCGATCGAGACAAGAATTGTGTGAATGAAATATAACTGCAACTCTAAGGAGTTTTACCTGCCTCGAGGACCTCTTTCATCTTTTCCGAGAGAGTAGAATAACTTGGCCTCTCTCTTTTTACACATTAAAGGGATTAAAGCTTTCCTATGAAGCCTGTAAACTTCAGGTCGGCAACAGAAATAAACCTTTTTCGAATTCTTACAAATCTAGACATAGCATCTTATATATTCAAATACTTATTCCAAGAAATAACAAAAAAATCTTATTCTATAAAAGAAAAGAGATTTAATAGAAATAATAATACAACCTAAGATGAAATTTATATACTTTATTCCTATATGTTGTTAATCCTTTTCCATGCAACTGATTCTATTTTTTTTTTTCTTATCTTTTTATTTATAGTATAAACGCAAAATCAAATAGATTAAAAATTATCGGCAATGATTTAAATCGTATGAAGATAACAGAGAAGTGAAAGAAACAGAGAATACCGAAAACGTGCGCAAATATCATAAACTATCTTTTTTCGTTAATCGAAAAAATGGATGATGATAATGATAACGATAATGATAACCACTGATTTCATCTACCATCTTAAGAAATAATGATTACTACAGGTGACTCACCGTACATATAGGAAGGAAGAGGCCAGTGACGTAGAGCATCGCACTAGTAACCGTGGACGAATGGTATGGATGCATCAATGATTCATCATTGCAGAAAAACCCACGCTTGTATGGCTTACCAAAGAGGAAGAACATTAAAACCGCTAGACTAACTATAACAAATTCATAAAGATAATACGTTAGAAGAATGTAGGAAAAAAGAGATCTTATATTTGACAATGCTGTATTATTTGTTTCTTGCTGTTTTTCTAAACGATAACAAGTTTCACCTGATCTTTCCAGATAAAGGACTCTCATTACTTTAATCATTGTGTCAGTCCATAACGATTTACATACATCAACATCGTCGGTTATTACGCGCATGGTAATTATGGTGAAAAAAAAAAAGATGAAAATAATGACTAACGTTGGAAAATTATGGTGTCCGATGATATAGTTTGCGTGAGACACGCATATACCGCTTACATTTATGAGTAGGTAACGTCGTCAAGAATTGACTGCATAATTTTATTTCTTCACGATTAATGCAAAAAATAAGGAAAATGAAAAAAAAAGAAAAATAAAGGAATCAGTAATTAAATCATGTTATATTTATATTATCATAAAAACGTCGTAAACAAAGTCGTTAAATATACAGATTCTTTGAAGTACATAATAACTGAATTACGTTTCACTAAGGTAAAGTAAAAAAATAATTAATCATTTGCAATCTTACGACATTGCAATCATATTTTAGCAGATTTCTTCGTTATTAAAATTTCTTTGTTAGCTATTAAAATTTACATCTTTCCTTTTACTCGACATCAATGACACATGTAATTTACCAGATATAAATCTACGAGGAACATTTTTTAATAATTCATAGAAGATATTTGTCTTTTATAAAAGTATAACATTTTTTTAAATATGATATATATCTATCTGTCTTCCTATAATAGGAACACGTCGGTCCGTAGTGTAATGCTATCGATAACGCGATAGAAATAACACTATACGTCATCTTTCATTGCCTATTTCTTCTTATATCTTTATCATGTAGCAGTCTAACAGAAGAAACAAGCATAATAAATAATCATAGAGAGAAACTAATGCAACGCAATGCGGTAGTCAAAAAATGCAAGCTAGATTGCTCAAACTACCAACATAGTCATAGTAAAATTGCCAATGAAATGTTGAACGTTACAAGGAAACTATGTATCTCGGATTTCAATGAATTGCTCTCTTTCTTTCTCTTTTTTCTTCTCTTTTTTTTCTAAAGGGTCGAGCAGGTTTTCGTCATCCATCCTAACGACGTCTCAAAGGGAGCGGTCATTGTGTATGTTCATGAAAGAAATAAGCGTTAAGGCATATACACCATTGATGAATAGTGTGAACTCGGTACGATCGTATTGTGTATGGTGGACTGCTTTAATTTAACACTTATAGTAAAACTCGAACGTTATTTCTTTTTTTTAACCTCACGAGATCTTTGTACGGATAATCTGTGAGTCCCAATAATCGCCTTTTGAATGTCTATTTGAATTTTGCAAAATGACATAAGAAAACCGTGAGATCTGATGTTAATATTATAAATCATATACGCAAAACTTTTCTTTTTAATACTTTAGAATTTGCTTTTCTGAAATTATATGAAATCATGGAGTAAATAAGTCTGAAAAATCATTAACTGAAAAATAAGCAGAAATTGTATTAACGTTAACTATTAATCAAAAAAATATTCGAACCCTTTAAAAAAAGCTCTTTATTTATGTACCCTAAATCTATTCATAGAAATTGGCATGGAAATGAATTAGAAAATAATCTTTAAAAATAAATAATGAGGTGACAAAGAAATCGTATACTTCGAGGCGTCTTACGAGCGATCTTCCGGAGATATGTTGTTGAAAGAATTGTATGTAAGTACTTCAGCTTACGGGTTACGTTGTATCAAGTCTACAAAATTCTACGAAACTCTACGAATAGTTGAAATGCTTAAAATAAATCGTTCATAAATAGTTATATCACATGATCTGTGCAATTATCAGAATAGAACGATAAACGCTTATTTAATGAATATTAAATACAATTAGAAACGTTGCTGGCAAATTGATTTTTAATGACATAATCTAACAACTTGTCATTACGTTCTCTCTCTTTTTTTATGTACGTGTGTGTGTAAATATACGAATGATGAATCTTTACGAAGAATCATCATAAGAAAATATATATATAAGGTACTAGTTTAGAAGTATAATAATATAGAAGTTTAGTAGTATAGTGATGTAGAAACTTAATAATATAGTAATATAGAGTAAGAGAACAATAATAGTATAGTAATACAGGTACATAATATATAATATTCACATATGTACGATATCCGGTAATTTCACCGGTGGTAGATTTACCTTGTATCTGTATTTTTGCATGTTTCTATTCGTATAAAAAAAAATACAATTATGTTCCGTAAATACTTATATATATCCAATATGTGACATAATGAATTATTTCAGCTATCTGAAATAAACCTGATTTGTCATCGTAGTAAGGATTACGCACAATAAAAATAGTAATATTTACACGAATTGTGAACCATTCGTAATTCGTTATTTGTTATCAGTTTCGAAATTTTATCGGCGATGACGTAGGAGAAGGGGGTACTTATTTTATATTTTAACAAATATTATCTTTCCGATCGATTTTCGTTACATTTACAAATAACCATATTTTTTTCTTACGCTGTTGTTAACTGTCGATGTATAATACATTATTATACACCGAGATCATCTACTATCTATCTAATTAGTTTCTCTAATATAAAAAGATAATTATGATAAAGAATTTATCTAACCATTTCATACATCAGATTACTTTTTTATGTGTATTTAATGACGTACAACTATATGTCTTTATACTTTTTAATACGATCATCTTTAATAGACATTTAGCAATAAATATTTATTTTTTAGAAGCAATAAGACAGGGAGCTTGTAGATGTGTCAGTTTGTTCACTATGAAACTATGTCATCTTGCCTCGGATCAGATCGATGAAACTAGAATCATATTTACGTAAGACAGTTTTCAAAGTATACCGAAAGGTAAAAAACTCAAGAACAAACTTTGTATAAAATCGATCTCTTTTCCTTCGATGTTTTTTACTTCTAATCATACACTTGCTATTCGATGTATTTCAGTCGAGAATTTAACTGCGGAAAAACTAAACAGCAAATTTGCACTTTTTCATGTATGCAAAAATAAATGTACTATTATATACTGTTGAGTTTGCTTACGGTCATAAATAACTAATAATAAAAAAAATTACCTCGTATTTTTTTCCGAGACGATTGTAATATGCGATAGTCGCTATACTCGAGGAACATCAAAAACGAGGTAAAAGTACATGAAATATGTTGCTTAAGAAAAATAATAACATAGATAATTTAAAAAGTACATAAAACCAAGATAAAATAGTACCTGAAATTGTTCAGTGTAATATCCAGAACATCAAGGCTTTCTACTTTTTCAATTAATGATTAATATATCGTAAAGAAATCGCTAGAAGGTTGACAACGCACTCGAGAAGGTGAGTTATTACTTATATAGTAAATCGACGATCCTTACTTTCAATGACCTCGACGATTGCGTAAATTGTTATGAACTAAGAGTGGGGGCTTTGTTACGCGAAATACTAAAGCAACAAGGATGCTTCCAGGAACCACGGATGAATTAATCACGACCGAATTCATCGCTTTCTTGGGCGTGGAAATGAGCAAACAGTTTCTATATGATATATGTAGAAACGTGCAAAAGATAATGTTTTTTTTTTCTGTAAAGAAAGAAAAGATGGAGAACTCGCGGATAAGCGAGCATAGCCTCGAGAATATCTGTGTTCTTGGACAAGTGCACAGCAACGCGTGTTCGATGTGCTTTCACCGAGATATAAAATAAAAAAATTTGAGCATATTCGAATATATTCGATTGAAAGGTTAAGCCCTTGGAGATCGCAATCAAACGTATCACTTTACGATGCCTTCGTCTGTCACGATCTGTCAGCTCGTTTGACGTAACGCAATCATCGTTCATTGTACCCTCGATTGAGTAAGACGACTCACAAAAGCTTTAATGCCGCTTTCCCTTTTTATAACGGCAATGTACTTTTCTTAGGATTTACAAAATCGTTTACGATAGCGGTAAATTACTTACCTATAAGTAAGCACACAAAGTCGATGATGATTTTCCGTAAAAGTAACTTTGACGTTCGATCCATCTTCTCTCCGACGTTTCTCTTGTAGTACTAGATACAGTCCACAGCTCGATTTTTGCTTCGTGCAGCTCTATGTGTTGGATATGCGTATGTGTATATGCGGTGTATATACGAGCGCGCGCGTGCGCACGTGTGTGTATTTTATTGAGAATAAGAAGAGTTCGCGCGAACGCGATGCGAAAAATCATGCGTACGATATATCGGAGTCTCTATAAAATTTCTGTTTCGTTGTGTGCCAAACGTTAAAGAGAGAAAAGTTTGCTGGAGAGAGCATGAGAAAAAATGGAAATAAGGAGATAGAGAGATAGAAAGAAAAAGAGAAAGTGTGAGCGATACAGAGAGAGAGAGAGAGAGAGAGAGAGAGAAATTTCACGACAAAAACAACCAACTCCTTCGAGATCCGAACGAAAACTGTGCGACGACGGCGGTTCGCGGCGGTCGAAGAATGCGTCTGCGCTCGTTGCCGCTTCGCTAATGCGGGGCGCACGTGCGCTTTTTGATTGGACGGCAAGTGCCTAGACGCCCTTCGAATCTGTCGCTTTATAAATAAAAAGCTGCAACGGACGTGATTTCTCGCGAAATTCTGAAAGAGATCGTTGATCCGTTGAATATCGTACGAACATCCTAATCGATAAAAAAACCTTAAAAGATATATGGAATCGTAAGTCGTTTCTCCTTTTTTCTTGAAGACATACAACTAAACGATCCGCAATAACATAAGAACGCTACTCGAATTGCCAAGAAGCTCTTTTCAATTACTTCTTTTTTTATATAATTACTTTTGTATTATACATAGATCAAGTTACAATTACTATTATCATGTTTTAGTTACGATTGCTTTCACTTATAAATTGTACATATTTACATATCAAACGTATTATTGAAAAAAAATTATGTTGGAAAGCATAAATGATAACAATTTAATATATTATGATCAACGATCGCTTTAATTTGGTAAATAATCCTAATGTTCCATATATATTGCCATTGATTTTATTTAAGGAGACTCTTTGTTTGGTCACTCGATCGAGTTTGTACAATATAATGTGGCTCTTATAATCTTTTTTTGCATAACCTCTCTTATGTGTTTTGTCGAATCTATCGTTCTTTAAGATCTTCGTGAAAGTACAAATGAAAGTTAACTTTCGAAAGAAAATAGATATATAAAATATTAAATAAACTAAAAATGCTAAAAATAATTTTTTGCATATTACTTGAAACTTGATTGATATTTCTGTGATATTTCGTGCGTACGCTCGCATATTAATACCCAGAAAAAACGCACGATTATAATAATCACTTTTTTCCGATTACATGTACAAAAGTTAAAAATTAGAAAATGTAGAAGCTTCCTGTGTGTACGAATAAAATTATATGAAAAAATAATACATTTTTTACATAACATTTATGAGCGGTAATATCAAATAGTAGAAAAAAAAATTTATCAGGAATGTATAACAACATATGTATATACGTATGTACATACGTATTATATAACATACTAGGCATTATAGATATTATAGCATTACATATATATATATATATATATATATATATATATATATATATATATATTTCTGGTGATAAATTAAGTGATAATAATATCCACCTTAACAAAGTAACACACGAAAATAATGTTATCGTAGTTATTTTTTACCATTATCTGACTTATTAAACTATCTAATCTTCTAAATCATTTGATTTTGTATCGATATTTATACGCCGCATTCATGGAAATGAATTCGCGTAAATTTAAATAATACAAAAGTAATGACTTATAAAGTAAAAATAATAATTTATTAATATTAATAGTTTTTTTTTGTTTTTTTTCGGAATACAATTTAAATAACATTTGATTGAAGCGTCTTGATATTCGTATGATATAACTGAATGTGCTTGCTCAAATGATTTATTATGATATAGCGCTATTACCTGTCCATAATAATCTCAAACTCTGCAATATAATCGTAGTAATATGTTTTAATAAAAAATTTCTAAGGGTTACAAATAAAGATAAGGTCATTAGCCTACATTATATTTATCTGAAAAAATCGGATCCTGTAATGCATAGGGCAGGTTTTAGGGATCATTTCAGAAGCAAAAGACGATAAGATTAAAGAAAAACGTAAGTTAAATATGTTCCGGCAAACATGCTTTGATTTATCATCAGAGCTTCCTTCATACTACAAGCATGCCGACTCTATAAAGTCAAATTACGAGATAAGACTGATACTTGAGTTTCATTGTTCATTGTAAAAAGAAACAAGGTACTACCCATGATTTCTTACACATCTCTATTATTATTTTATTAATATTAATAATAATATTATCACTATCATCATCATCATCATTATCATATTTATTATCGTTGATATTATTATTTCTAACGTACATTATATCCGATGTAGCAAAAGCGCATACTTTGATTGAATGTTCTTCGAAAAATTAATGATTGTATATTTATCCAATGGACGTTTAATTGGAAAATAAATTAAAAAAGAATATATCTCGTATCATATTTCGACTTAACATGATTGTGTATTTATTATAGGGCAATTATATACAAAAGATAATACAGAACGAAGCAAGTACATGGAATTTACCTCCTTTCTTCGTTTGTAATAATTACCATGTACATGATATACCTGACAATTATTGCTAATAATAGAAGCGACCGTCGACTGTATATAATACAGACAAAAATTTGTCTAGGCTTGTCTGTAGTTTAGCTTTGCCTATGTGTCTTATTTATTGTATATGTGGTCGAAGCAATCGATCATCAATCGTCACGCTTAAGTACATTCAACAGTCAGCATTACTTAATTTTACAGTTACAGTCATTTTTCGAAGACTGCATAAAATGAACATTATCCGCGTATATAAGATCAAATCGCTGATTCATTTAATTGAATCGTTTATATCGAGTATCGTTATAGGAATTACATTTAAAATAATGTAATCATTCGAATACATTCCTGATGGTTCTACTTACGAAGGACATGTAGTACTTTGTCAATTAAAACATGTTAACTTAAAAATAATGACTCATATTAATTGTTTCATTTATATCGTTCATTTCATGCTTTCCGCATGCATTAGTCTAAGCACTTATCGTCCATTCGTAGGTGTCAATATTAATAGTAGACTATCGATCGAATTATCTGTCGGTATAATTTATTTTTCGTTATTTACTATACTTGCGCGCATGTATGCTTATGAAAACTATGCAGTGACGAAGAAGAACAATGTCAATCTTTTCTTTTATTCTTCCTATAACATTTTTATCTACTCGTTACCTACTCGTTCGTTTTTTAATGTATGTTACGTTGAGATTAATACAGTTTAATTAACAAATATGATACACAAGCATTTTATCTTATATGAATATCAATAATTTACGTTACATCGCACTGACGATAGTAGATAATAATAATAACGCAAAATATTCTTATATCTACAATCTTCAATATTTCATATGTATTGTAGTCGTGCAGTATAACTGTAATTATAGTAAGAAAATGCTTACTCTTTTCAACATAAAAATCTGCATTGTGATGTATATTTAAACGTATAAATAAATTTTGAATAATTCTTACACAGGAAAATAATTGTGCATCTTAACTTCAAATGCAATATTTTCGTGACTAGAAAAATTAGAGCCAAACTGTGTAAAAAATTTTTTGTATCCTCATAGTCACTTCGAATAAGTTCTTTTTTTAATTAGGAACATAATTACAAAAAGACGTAATATTTGCTGATCTTACACAACTCGTTAAAAATATAAAAATTAATTTAAATTATATCAAATTCATAATCTATACATCATAGCTTCCAAATCTTCTCGAAGTCATTTCCACATAGTACAATGATTAAAGTTAATTTACTTTGTACAAGTTGCAAACTTCTGTTAAATATTAATTTAAACATATGCAAACACTTATTCGCACAGCCTCTTTCATTAAGTTCTACGCACGCACACATATTTCAAATTCGTAGTTAACGGAGCACAAAATTCAATTTCAAAAATGGTACTAATTGCATCTTTATACTGCTCTTTGGTTATTATAAGAGACTTTGGTTGTGCTAACCGCTACTTTTTTTGACTACAAAAGACATATTGAAATATATTTTTTGTACATATTAGACCCAGAGAAATATACATAACCAAAATGATTTTATAATAAACAATGGGAAAAAAGATTGTATTTAACTTTTTACTATTACTTATTCCAAAACATATATAGAAAAAATATTCTATGCTTAAAATTTCTCTTCCTCTTTCTTTTTTTTTCTTCTTTTTCTTTTTGTACTTTTCATATCATAATAATTAGACAAATTCAAAATATAATTTCAAAAATTGTCAAAAGCAATATTACACAAATTCTCTTTCTAATAGTCATCTTCTTGACTCTGATGCATATGCAGTTATAGTACTATCGACACATCCCGCTGCTAAAATCACACGATAGGGATGAAAACTAAGACAACTTACAGGACTAATTCGTGTACCCATAAAACCTTCGTGAAACTTTATTGTATTGAGATGTTGTCCAAGCGTATTATAAACACTGATGCAGTGATTCGTTGAGCCGCTAAAATAGATTAATATAAGAGGATGTTTTGAAAGAAAGAAATACTTAAAGAAATTTTAATATACTTTTTACTTACCAAGCAAAAACATTAGCATTTTCATGAACGGTTAATGCTGTAATGCCTTGCGTTATCTGTACAGTACTTATAGAAGAATTTTTTCTTATGTCAAAAATTCTAATATCCCCGGAAGAAGATCCAGTAAATAATTGTGATATGAAACCATCGGACTTTCTCAAGTGTGTTCCCAACACCCATGCAGTATGTTCTCTCCACGTCATAACTCTTGCTTCCAATGGAGGCAATCTTCGATCGAAGAGTCGAACTGATCCATCACCACAGCCTAATGCCATCAAAGACCCTAAAATTTAAAACATAAGATATGCGTGGCTACTTTATCATAATTTAAACTGAACGATAATATAAATTATAATACATATATTCAATTTATATTCTTATAAATTAATAATATATATTGTATTCGAAAATTAATTGGAAAACTAATGGACTGACAAATAAATAATGGAATTTTTATGAAAGAATATTGAATCGTTTATTTTAATATAAAATACTGGAAATTATTGGCCAATTCTATATATCTATAGAAATATTTTCATTTGTATTAGATCTTATAGAGGATTACAAACCTGTATTATCTACATCAACAGATGTAATACAACAGTCGGCACCTGTTGGTATATCTTGTTTTTTTAACTCTGTTTCTGCGTCCCACAATCTCACAATACGAACATCACCTGTCACAGCTAAAGTTAGAGACTTTTGCTCCCACTTAGTAACCAATCCTGCTGTTGCTAAATAAAAAATTCCTTAATATTCCTTTGAAAAATATATTTCTAGGAATATGCAATTATAATTAATATTAATTATTTACCAGTGGAAGTTCTTGCTAATGGCTGTATATCGGACAATGCTTGCCACGCAGTGAGCAAAACAGGATCACGTCCTAAAGTGCTACTGTAATTCTTCCACACTCTAATCGAACCATCATCGGAACCAGCCATTAATAACGTTACATCATGAGCATTGATAAATTCCAGAGTTGTAATACGTGACATTCTATTACCACGACTAGCATAATATGTTAGTTTTGCACCATTTTGACAATCCCATACTCTGTAGATATATATTAATCATACTGTATTACAGATATAATATAGTAATCAGATTTTAATTCATTTAGTCATGGTAAACAATAAATATTTTAATAACTTCATTGTGGAATATCCTCTTTTCAAGAACGTTTATGTCTTTGATTTGGACAGTTTTTATAATGATAGATATCCATACTTAATATCAGTGAACTGAACTAAACTGTTAATATTACCCAAAGTAATCCTTCAATGCTACCGCCAAATGCGATTCAAACGGATGGAACGTAAGAACATCTGGAGACTGAGGACATCTAGTATGAAATACTTGAGATTCTATTCTACTTTGCATTGCTTTCAACTGTTCTTCTTTCGCATCGCGTTTCTGTCGTTTGTTTCGTAAATACCTATAGAAATAATTTTAAAAATTTATATAATTATGTAAATTTATATCATATTATTTATATTATTATATATAATTATATTATTTACGTAAAAAATAAATATCATAATAATACTATCTTAAATAGTAATGATACTATCTCTTTGTTTTCAATAATACAAATTACCTCCATTCGCGTTCATAATGTGCCCTGCTTTCCATGTCACTTATAGATTCAGTTTCATTTTTTAACGTAACAGGTTGTGCGAATTGTGCACAACTCCATTCAACAAATTGTGAAGTAGTTAAAGGAGTTTTAATATCAAATATTTCATCTGCTTCTTCTGATATCTTGTAATGAAGAAACAATAAATATATAATAAAGTATATACGGAAGGAACTTAAATATTTGTATAGTACAATATGCATTTTCATATTCCTATTGTACGAATACTTAAGTCCTTCGCTGTATATACAATCTATATAAAAAAACAAGATGATATTTTATATTTACTGTAATGGGAACCGGTTTCCTAGAACGATTACCATGTGAAGACATTCGTGCAGATCGTAATAGATCTGTTCCAGAATTAACTATAGGTGGTGATTCTCCCTTGCTGTTACTAAAGATAATACAAAAATCTTAAAACAATAACTTAAATCCGAAAATATATCTACTAACCTTAGATAACTAGTTTGATTTGATGGAGAAGGTGGAAGAGACAATGATGAGGATATTTTTGTCTCTACTACTTCTTTAGGCACAGACGACTCTTTAACCTGAAATTTTATGTTTAAAAATTTGCTTTAATTTTACTAATATACCAATAGATAAACGATATACATAAAGATATTTCTTTTCAGTATAGTAGTATATTACCTGTCTGCGAATATGATTTGTTACTTTCTGAGACATCACAGCAACCGCAGGATGAGGATCATTGTCAAGATTACCAAGTCCATGCCATAATTTCATGTATACACTACCATAAGACAAACTTGGTAAATTTCCTAAAGAACTATGACCTATGATAAAAATACACTAAATTAATAAAGAATAATATAAAATACGATTATTTTATAAGAACAATATATACAAAGTACCCCAATGAAAAGTGTCCACTAAGATTATTATTAAAAATCGAATGATTTTTTCAAAAAACGTCAAAAGACAAGTCAATTTTGTTTTCGAGAGAGACAGGTCCTTATTATAAATTCACCCCTTAAAAATCTTAAATGACAACAAAAGTCAACTGACATATCATTTTAAAGGTCTTTTAATTATTTTTACAATGGTGTTATTTTTTTCAATTTTGAGTCAATAGTTTTAGACATTTCCACAATCTGAACATTTAACAAAATAAAAGTTGTTTTCAATCTGAAACTTTTTCTAAGAGACACATTTCAGAAACTACTAACTCAAAATTTAAAAAGCATGTCACTATTTAAGATTTTTGAAAGAATTAGTTTAAAGTGAATGAGCTTATAATAAAAATCTGTTTCTTCTTGAAAACAAAATTGACTTTTTGAAGTTTTTCGAAAGTATCAGTAGATTTCATAATAATCCTGATGGGCCTTTTCGTTGAAACACTCTGTATATTATATTACATTATATTGTATTGTATTGAACTGTACTATATTATATTATATTATATTATATTATATTATATTATATTATATTATATTATATTATATTATATTATATTGTATTGTATTGTATTGTATTGTATTGTATTGTATATATATCAAAGAAACATATGGTCATTGAATATTTAAAATTTAAGATATAAAAAGATCTATTGAATACATGAATAGTAGGAAAATTGTGTAACCAAGAACATGCAACTGAATTCCTAATTATTATTACCAAGTGACTCGCAAGGTTTCCTCACGAACTCCCAATTATTTCCTGGCATATGAATGAAACAATACAAGTAACTATTATCTTGAGATCAATTAATCATATAGAATGATATAACACGTAAAAATTTTACCTAAACTACTAATAGAGGATGAAGAAGAAACTCTTTTTATACGGTCTTGACCAAGCCCATCAGTTGTATCTACAGTATATGTATTATTAGGAGACAGCATCTTCAAACGATCTCGTGAACTAATACGTCTCATTCCACTGAATGGTGATAATGTTTCTACGATTAAATCTTTTCTGCTATTTTCTTCAGCTAAAGCTAAAGTCACAAATGAATTCTCAAAATGTAGAACCATCCATTGAAGTGCTACTACCAATTCCTACAATATTCATTCAATTTTGTGATAATTTTTTCTTTTCAATAATTTGTAATGAAAAATGAAGCATACGTACTTTTCTTACTAAGGGACACATATCATGAGAAACAGTATTAATAAGGGTCATAGCAATAATTTGATCGATATTGTTTGCATGTTCGCTTCGAGTTGTTACGCTGTTTATAAAAGTTCCCAGCGCGTAAACGCTAGCAGCTCGTACCTATATATAGTTTAATAATCATAGTTCACTGATTTTTATAACATATACCAAAATAATAGATTTTATACCTCAGGAACAGGATCATGTAGTAATATGAAAAGTTTTTCATGCGCAATGTCTCTTACTCCACACCATCTTGCTTTATCATAATTATGCCAAAGTCTTCCAAGGCATAAACAAAGCCATTGACGTAATAACGGATGAGAATCACCCAATTGTTCAAGACAGATTGATACAAGACTTCCATGATTTGCAGCAACTTGCCCAGGTCGATAATCATTTACAATACAAGCTAACACAAATGCTGCTAATGTTCTGTGTTCCCGCTGAAATATGATTAATTTAAAGATATCCGTAACAATGAAATTAGTAATAAATTAATTAAAAATTATGGCTACAGATATTGCTGAAAATACTATTAAATTTTATACCAAAATCGAAGTATCTTGCAGAACAGACAGAAAATATTTATGACCATCATCTCGTACTAGATCAGCCTGACAGGTCTACAAATTAAATAACAACTATGCATTAACATTAGTATTAAAACAAATAAAATAATAACTATAGAATATAACTTTAGAATATAACTTACATTGTCCACTGCAAGAATTTTTGCCCAGATAAAGACAAGTAAAGGTCGGAGTTCTTTTGCATTGCTTTGAAGTAATTTTAAGACATATGGAAAAATTCCAACACTTAATGCTAAATTCACAGCCCAAGGGCCAAGATCAAGAAAACGTCCTAATAATTCTAATGCTCTAAGTCTATGTACTTGACTCAAAAGCACTTGTAACACAATTGGAAGTTGTTCTGGAGGATTACGATTTTTTGAACCTAATGTAAGCCACACTTGAAAAGCTGTTAGTTGTTCTTCAAAGAAAGGAGAATGTACAAATTGCTCTTCATTTTCAAGAATTTGTGGTAGTTGTGCTAAACATAAATCAAGTGCCAAATCCCAGGCTTGCCACATTGGATGCTAAGATTATTAAAAAAAAAGATTATATTGACATATTCCAAAGTTTTATCAAACTTTCTTAAAAAATTGAAATTTCTTATTTCTAAAATAAATGTTCCAATATTAATTTTTACCTGATATGTAGGTGGTAATTTTGGACAGGATACTGGAGTACAGTCATATGAACGAAGTATTCTTTCGGCAAGTAAAAAGTTTCTAAACAAACTAGCAACTAACAAATCTTGTCTAAACAATCTTTGGAATAAATCTGAAAAAGCAAAATATTTATTTAAGAATTAATTATTAGCAATTTTAAAATATTAAAAATTTATTAACATACCTCTAGGTAAAGTGTTCCATGCTATGGTATCTGTAATTGCAGTAAATATCCAATTTAATTCCCCTAACATAGTTCTTCTATCAGTCAGCTGACCTGGAATTCTGTAATGTACGCGATTACATACTATATTGGGTTGACCAATAATATCAGAATTTTCAATATTTTATATCTAAATAAACAATATTAGTATTGTATACTAAAAATGTTGACTTCATTTATTAGCTAATCTAATATATTAATAGATAATAATTATTTTTTCAGACTGTATATATATGATCTTTCTAATACCATTTAAAAATTAATTAAAATAAATATTTATCTTACTTGTCAATCAAATCCAATGATATCTTTGGAATTAATTTGGTAGTATTTTGCATCACAAACCTACATAAAAATTACTTTAATGAATAATATAAATAAATATTAGATGCAATCAAAAAATATTTGCAAATTTATTTTCTTACCAACGTAATGCAATTTTTATTGGTGTAGTAAGGCAAGATGTAAACACATCTGCTGGCAAATCTGGATTCATTGGTAAAATCTGATTAGCTGCACATGCTGCCAATTGAATACAGTTTTTATAAGATGGGATTGTAGAATTTGCAATTCCAGTCGCACAATTTTGTTGCACAGCCTGCTTTTCCATCTGTAAAACAGGAATTAATATCATATGTATTTTATAATCACAAATGTGAATTTAATAAAATATTTTTACTTCGTATTCTTTTTCATGCTGTTCAGCAAATTGTTGGAAGGACTCTACAATAATGCCAGCATTAGAGCAATCATATACATAGATACTAGGTGCCCCCATCCATGTTTGTAAATCATACACTGACAATGGAATGTATTGTGTATAAGTCTGTAAAAAAAATCTGTGTCTCAAAAAGATACGTAATTTAATAATTGAAAAACCATTTTTTCACCAACCCTATTAAATACCCATATTTCACCATTACTAGTAGGTTTAGGTACACCATGTCCATTGTAATGAAAAAGAACTCGTTCTTCTTTAGCATTTCTCCGTAAAGAGGTACATAATTTTTTAACTTCTTCTACCGTAGGATCTAAGCTTTGTTTATAACGTGCTCTAGGCTGCCACCTTTCATACTGTTTTTGTAAGTTGGAGCCTATCATTTCAAGAGCTTTTTGTGGACTTACAGATGATGGATCTGTAATAAATAAATTAGAAATTTAATTTTTTATTTACATATTTAAAATCTTATGTTATTACTCATTTGTTTAGATAGAAAAAAGTAATTATTATAAATAAAATATTGAAAATCATTACTTCATGTATATTGCTTATATATTAAATATAATTAAAACATTAATATAACATTATATAGCAGTAATGAAAAAGACAGATAGCAAATTAAGTAAATAAAATTAATTACCAATCCAACATTCCAAACGAGCACATGGTTGTGTTTTAACAATATCAGGTGGATCAACACCAACATTTAGACAAAGCACCAATGCCACGCTAACTGTTTTCATCTGAAAAATGAAAAAAAAAATTATAGAAAGCTTAACTTAACAAAAAATCTATAATACCAGAACACTAAGGCAATTCAAATAAAAAAAAATAAATAAAAAAGAGAACCGACCCGTTCTTTCATGCGCCAAGTTTGCGTGACACAATTGATACCCTCGATTGTCGTTGTATGTCGAGGTTTTTGGAAAGCAACAGGCATTTTCCAATCGTCCTCGGTCAAATTCGAATTGTCTTCCTCGTGGCATGACTTTGCGTCGATAACTGACATCATCCACTTATATTTCACGGAAAGCCTCCGCCGGTTTCCACAAAAGACACGTTTCGATCACATCAAATTTCAATTCACTTTTACGCGGACTATAGTCTGTGAACTTAAAAATGAGAAATCACAAAGCACACGAATCGTAAATGTATTGAATTAGATACGGACTTGGTAAGTTTACCTGAACAGTCGCCATGATAAAATTCCATGCGACTCATACTATCAGGTTGGCCAATAATAATATAATCGATGAATTTCTCTACATGTTAGATTAGTTTCTTTGTTGCGTCTATTGGCAACAAAATTACAGGTTTATCAATTATGGAGATATCAATCATGTTTTCGAGAATGAATATTCCGAATTTTTATTTATCTATCTTTCACATATTACATAAAAATAAACACTAAAAAAATAACTACTTTTTAAAGTAATAACTGATTGAAGTCTGATGTATGATTTTTACAATTACAGACAACAGGATAGACAAAAATAAATAATGCATGTGTAACGTCTCTTCCAGAGAGTACAAAACCATGAAACGAATTAAGGTTCAATTATATACAACCATGCTGTAGCCGTGCATAAAACGAATTGGTTTGGCACGACCAACGAGGAGAATGTGTCCTTTTCTTTTGTATGGATAAGATGGGAAGAACCGCGCGCGCGTAAAAGTTCACGAAAGCGATTAAGTCAAACAGTGGATTCCGTTTTATAATTATAAATTCCAAAAAGACGAATGATCGTATTCAATAGTAGTGATTGAAGTTTTTGATGTTGCGACGATTCTGCTATCCATAAGTGGAAATTAATTCTTCTCCTGTTAACATATACGTCCTAAATATTCACTAAGTGGTATGTTATCCAGGAATTTGAATTTTATTAGAAACCATCAGGCTATGGGTCTTCAAAAACTGCAACCTCCATGTGATAAAACTTAAATCGGTTTTTGCGATTTATCGAAATCTAATTCTAGATTATATAACGCAAATACGCGAATGGTTGCACATTTCAGTGCGTTTCCAAATCTTTTCTTTCTAATTATAAATAAACATTGAACACTTACATTTAAATAAATAAACAAATTAGATATAAAATTTTTAAATAATTTCTTAGAAAAACGCACTGAAAAATTCTAATTTTTTTATTTACCATTGATAATATATACATAATTATTAATTACTTTATAGTTCATATTTTGTCCATACCTGTCGCTTAAGTCGTACGCCATATGCGAAAGATGATGAACAGCCTTAATGATCGGACAATATTCGAACATGAAATGGCCGTGGTATGGTTGTATATAAATGCACTTTTATTAGTTCTTGGACAAACGACGAGCGAACCAATAAGAATGTTCAAACAAAATTGCCATCTCGTATCAATTATTTTACGCTAAATGTAGTCAGTGGTAAAGTTTTTCAAAAAGTTTAAATAATACTAAAAAACTACTATAAATACTACATGAGACTGATAAGAGTTTCTCGATCGCTTATTTATTATTTTTGTATACAGTATAAAGTTTCTTTGTTCTTTGCATAATAAAACCTTTATGATCTACAACAAACCGTTTATAATATCAAGAAAAAGACAGGAACTGATCATAACTTTGTGACAATGGATAAAAGAAAGTTACGATTAAAAACAACTTTACATAAAAATTTGAGTTGTAGTTCAAGTCAAGCATCAGCAAGTAATTCAACTGATGAAGATAATCTAACGAATAAAGAATTAACATCACGAAAACGTAAACTACCTATTTTAGATATTACAAAAAGCAAAAGCAGGAATGATTCTAATCTTTGTTTATCGCAAAATGAGATAACAAAAAGAAAGAGAAACGAAGTGAATCTAACACAAGAAATAAATAAGCTTTCTCAATATGAAAATTATTCTAAAATAAATGATATAATGTCACAGAAAATAACTTCAAGCATTTGCAAAACTCCTCTTAAAACAAAAGAAACATCTATTGTTTCAGAAAGAAATAATGACAATATTATTGAAACAGAAAAAAGTAGAAATATACAAGAAAACATAAGTAATATACAAACTACTGAAAAAACAAAACTATTTATTGATTATCTAAAAAAATGTGGTATTACATTGGCTTCTGATGAAGCATATATATTCAGTAAGTTTTTTTTTTATAATTCTGTTATTACATAATATAAACTGTAAAATATATTGAATATTCTTATAGACCAAGAAGTTACAACAATAAAACAGAAAATGAAAGAAAAGTTACAAAGTAAAGAATATAAAAAACAAGAAATTATAAATTCATTGGAAGAATATATTGATAATGGACAAAATTTACAAAGTATCTTGTTTGACTTTGTAGTTTCTTCTGATTGTCAAAGCTTTGATCATATAAGTAACACATGTATTGTAAGAATTTTATTACAAATATCAGAACTACAACCAGATATATATGTTTGCTTTCTAAATAAGTTGAATGAATCTGTTCTTTTAGTGTAAGTAGAATTATTTTCTAAAAACTTTTAAAGATATAATAATAAATATTACAGAAATTAAAATGATGATAAGATATCTAATATTTAAATATATTATTTAAAATAAATCATATATGATTGATTGTAAAATTTTATTTATATTACATCTTACAGTGAATCTATAGAAAAAATACCTTGGGCTAGAACATTATTACAGAAATTTCGTTTTTTAGAAATTATTGTCGAACCAGATGTATTAACAAAATGTTTACAACAACTTCTTGAGACATGTCCTTTATGGTTTCAACGTGAATTAATTCTATATATACCTGATATAATAACAGAAGTACAACATCAAGCTATTGCTGAAATTCTGAATAAATTAATGGATGATAATAATGAACTAATAGATACAGTATTAGACTGTATTAATAATTTGACTCTTGGAAGAGAATATTTAAATGATTATAAACATAAAGTACTAGAAATGTTAAATAAACATTTAAAAACAAATATAATACCTGCCATTACTAAGTAAGTTCAAATATTTGAAACCACATTAATTTTTAAAAATGTGAATATATTAATAAATTGATTAACTTTTATTATATAGATTTATTCTCAGCGATTGTACAACAATGGAGACGTATAAAAAAATATTATATGTCTTACGTAATCTTGATATGCAGCCTCTTCATGGTGAACAACTTGAAGATTGTTATAAAAACCAAATGATTATGATCCAAAATATAAAAATGAGTATTCTACTCTCAAAGAATATGGTATGTGCATCATTGATGATCATAAAAAAAATTGACAAAGATCCGAAACCTATGGATATCATATTATTACTTCTTATATCATCTACTGGATCATCCAGGAGAAAAAGTGTTGATGCTATTCTAAAACAACATGTGCGATCTGGATTTTACAGATTAAGTTTACTTCAACTTTTATATAATAATTATAAAGAGGTATGTACAATAAATTGTAAGCCAGTTTATTTACCATGCGATATAAATCTTTTTCATGGATAATATGATTTCAGGTTGTACAACATTTACAGCCATCTATGATACAATTAGCAAGCAATTTATTGAAAATGGAAGAAAGAATTTATGTGGATTTTGCAATTGAATGGTTCCGATTACAATTTCTTAGTCAAAAGGATACTGTTCATAAGCAACGTGAAATTATAGAAAAAATCATTTTACTTATGGGTAATAATGATCAAACAGCAAAGAATGCCCTTAAAGTATTATGTAAAATGGCCATGGGGATAGAAGAAAAAGAGTATTTATATTCACACTGCAATCATTTAAGAATTCTATTAGAAAAAATAGATCATTTTGATATCGAAGAAGTTGGCACATTAAATGACTTACTGCATAGTTTATGTACAAGTACACTGGCAGAATCTTTACGTGATGATTTATTTATAGTTTTACAAAAGCAACTTTCTGCTGTAAAACCACTGTTAGTATCATTATTACTCCACAACTATGATATTTCTACATAAATATAACTGTGTTTTTCTCTTTCCTTTTAGAATAAAATGCAAAGGAGTTCTTGGAGCTGTTATGGCAATAAAGCATTTGGCATGTAAATCAGATACTTATATATCTGCTCATAATTTATTCAGTATGAAATTTATGTTTTTTATATTTTTTGTTAATTTCTTTTTTTTACCTATAAATATATTTCCTATAATTTTCTGAATGTAAAAATATTTTTTTTTCGGTCTTTTTATTACTTAATCTCATTGCATACATGAATGAGTTTTTTCGTGAATGGTATTTTCCATAGAAAAAGTTCTTACTGCAGTGAAGTCATGTCCACGTTCAAAAGCATTGTTTTATGATCAACTGGCACAAGTTATTTCACAAACCGGATATATTCATGAAGAATTTCTTCGATGCGTGACTATTTATATACAAGATGAATTAATCAACACATACATGGTTAATAAATTGGATTATAAGTAAGATGAATCTTATAAATATATGTTATCTGAATTAATTCTAATAACTTTTATAATGCGTTGCTATTATCCGTAGCGGGGATCTTATACCTAAATTTGGTTTAAATAATGCAGGAGATGAGCCACAGAATTTGGTTTTAAATTTTAGTAATAAAAAGTATGGAGCTATTGTGCCTATTACGTTTAGATTATTAAAAACTTGTTGTATGAAACTTAATGAAAATGGGGATTTGGAAGACATAGATTCTTTATTAGGATGTTCCATTTTAATGCCAGAAAATTTTGATGTATCAGAACCTCTTATAGTAGATCTTATAGTATCCTGTATTAACTGGTAAGTGGATATCACAAATCAATAATAAATATTGTGGATCATTATATAATATTTATGTATTTATTTACAGGTTTAGAGAAGTTATTAGTGGTTTTGTAACCCAATCACAATCTTTATTACGAAAACAAGTATTAATACGATTAAATGATTTAATGTTTTTGCAAGGAGAATTAAGTACAATGTTATCCCTGTGTGATTCAAAATATCAACCAACACCATGCTATTTTCATTATTTCCCACCTCCACTCTTTTTAAGAGTTGAAAAAACTATAAAAAAGAAAGGAAGAAAGAAATCTTTAGAAAAAAGTGTAAATACATGTGATCAAGAAAGTTGGGAAATTGGTTCTATATTGTGTTCTAAAAATCCAGCATATTTTAGGAAACTCGATGCAAAAGTATTTCCTTACTTATCTTTCTTTATATAATATTACTGATGTTAAAAAGAAAGATATTACTTTAAAATTTCTTTTTAGATAATACATTTGTTAGATTTTAAATTAGATATACATGCATCACCAACAACAGAAAGTATTTCAATATCTCAAGTATGTTTTATTGTTAAAGAACTTCTCGGAATGTTTGAAAATGATCTTAATGAAACGTTTTTGAAAGATATCATATATTTATTGCCAAAGATATGTGGAAAATTACAGGAGATTGTTATTGAACTGAGAGAGGAAGATGCTGATGAAAAAAGAGAAGGAGCAAGATTGATATTATGCCTTTTAGCAACAGTTTTTAATTGGAAAGAATTTCACAGTGCTATTTATAATTCAATGCTTCGTGGTATAGTATATATCATATTTATATTTTTTTATATAAGATTTTGTTTGTGATAATTGATAACCATTTTCATGCATTTCAGAGGGATTACGAATATTAGCAAGTCAACAAAATGACACAAATGTCAAGCTTAGATCTTGCAAAGAACTTGTTTCAGAATCATGTAAATATATTGAATCTTTATCTGATATAGCCACACGAATATCGATCAGCGTTGCTCTTATTACAATATACCAGTCAGTAATGAAACACTCAGAAAGTTATATGCAGCAGCATAAAGATAAGAATGGTAAAACATGTATGATAATTAACAATAAGATAAATATTTCTATCAAACTATTAAAGCAATATGTATCATTTTTAATTATATATATCAGCAAAAATGGCATTTGGCTTTTTATCTTTGGACTGGTCTAAAGATAAGCATGCTGGTACTTCATATAAAGCTGCTGTTAATACTCTTATAAAAAGTTGGATCGATTATGAATTGTCACCTCTTGATACAATAACTATGTTATTGGAATGGTTACCAAGTGAAGTTATAAAATTGGAAAAGTCTCACAATTACTTAGATAGATTACCATCAATAAATAGAAATAACTTTCACTTGCTATATAAAAAAATATTTGATGGTATGACTAAAGGTGTGAAAATATCTTTATCCGCAGCTAATAGGTAAACTTAAACATCTAATAAATAGTGTTAGAGAAGTTCAAGTATGCATATATACATTAAAAATTAATCATATTAATTCAATAATTTTTGATAATTTAAAGAAAAGATTTTTCTTCTCCTTTTAGAGATCCTGAAAGAGTAGAAATATGGTTGAATGTTGCAACAAATGTTCAAAAAATGGTTCACATATGTAAAACGTTGAATACAAAAACTAATATACTTATCTTCTTACGATGTATGCCTATTCTTTTACGATTGTTCTTAAATTCTGGTATACCAATTTTGGAACATAATTTAAAATATCAATCAGAAGATATAACTAAAGTAGTAAAATTAATGCAAGGTATATAATGCATAATATTTATTGTAACATATACTAAAAGTAGAAGTGTATTACAATGAGTTGGATAGGAGGAAAATGTGAACGTTCAAATGTCTACTTTAGTATATTCTACTACATTATAGTAGGTACAAGGTATTTACATGCAGTATGTTGTGATGGAATGGAGAAAAAAGACATGTTATTAACAAAGCATATACCTGCAGCAAAATCTGTACTTGAAAGATTAGTCTATAGTGTGAAAGGAATGCTTGTACTCAACAACAGTTCTACTGCATTTTGGATGGGAAATCTTCTAAACAAAAATTTAGAGGGTCAAGAAATATTTTCACAGGTCTCTTAACAATTATATACAAATTATATGCAAATAGTTGCACGTATAAATTATTACAGTTAAATATTTCGAGATGTACAAATATAAAAAAGAAACTAATATATTTTATTTTTAGACAACATCATCTGAAGAAACCACATTACCAAGTATTGATACAACTACACATGAAACATCGAATATATCATCAGAGATATTAGATAGTGATTCAAATGAGGAGAAGTCTATGGCAAGTATGGAAGATGGTAGGTATTTTATCAATATACAATATAAGAAATCGAAAGCAGATGAATTAATGCATATACATGTATCTGTGTAAATATCCTACAGATCAATTAACCATCTCATTTATTGATCAATATATTTATTTCCCAGATGAAGAGCTATAAGTATTACATACTACAAAAATATGGAACTGATTATTAAAGTTATGTCCTCTAATTAGTTAAAGTATTATTAAATAACTGTCGTTTCCATGAAAAATCTGGCATAAGAGTTTCTTCTACAAAAGTTATTTGATTTAAACCATTAACCATTAATATAGTATGTGTTCTTGTACCATAATCAGCAACATTAACAAAAATGGAACTGAGTTCAACAAACATATCTGGCGATCTTTTTTGTAATTCAAGATCTGGTAAATGTCTATAAATATTAAATAATAATATATTAGTTTTGATATTAATATATACATTCAATTAATAATTTATTACATACCTTTCTCGTGATTTTAAAAATTGCAAAAGATTTTCGATAAGTTCATCTTGCTGTGAAGTTTTAATGTTATGAACAATACTTGAAAAACTTTTTTTTCCTTCTTCTACTTTTTTATAAGGACATTCTATTGGACTATTACCAAAACCTAATATATCATTTTGACACATTTTTGGTCCTGAAGAATTTAAAGAACTGCTTAAGTAATACACATCAGCAGTACTAAACGAAAACAAAAAAAAATTATTTTAATAAACAATTTTAATTTTAATAAATTTGTTCAAATTCTTAATAGATAAATAACAGAGACATACTACAAATTTATAAGAATTAAATTATATGGATTATAAGCTTGAGTAATTTGATTTTCCCTATGCATTTTTTTTAGGTAGGAATCTATTGAATCATTCGAAGTAATGTAATCGTTTACTAAAGTTCCACGACCCTTTTTTGGAGTTTTATTTTTATCTGGTTCATTACTTAGGTTTAAAATGATACCAGCTTTCCCTTTTGTTGATAATGCAAACCAAGTACCACCTTCTTTGCCAGGTTCCATGTCAATACCTAATCCAATAAAAAACAAAAGTCAGACAAAAAATTATTGCAAAAAAATGAAAGAAAAATAATAATAAGTAAATAAATATAAATGTGTTTTAAATATTAACGTGTGTATGTATACACACACACACACACATATACAAGAAAAAAATTTATTTAATTTTAATTTACCTCCTAAGCACATAGGATATTTCTTCCAATAATGTGCAGGTAATGCTGGGCGTTTAAAAATTTCATCACGATTTCCAGCGAGGATTAGCCGATAAGATTTACCGTCGGCATTAGGATTTCGATAAATAAATAAAATACACATATTGTCTGTCACATACGTATTGAAACAGTATATAAATGCATTTGGTCTACATTCTTACACTTAAAAGAACATCATTCAGATGTTATCTATTGTTTCCGATAAGATCATGACAGCATGTAGTCATAAATTAAGATAACCTCTTTATAACAGTATATTAAATCAGTTACGATTGTTAACATTAATCAACATTAATTATCATACATTTTATGCCAAAATAATTTACTACAATAACTTCTTTGTTTTCTCTTCTTTTAATCAGTACATCATTGTTTTCTTTACCAAGTACAGTAATTACAATTCCTAATGCGCTATTCATAAATGCATAAATATGTTAGAACATTTAAAATAAAATTTAAATATGTAGAAAAATATATAAAGAAAATTAACTTTAGAAATATAAAAACTCGTGATCAATTGTGACGTAAGACGAATGTATCTTCATTGAATTTTAATCGGACAATTTTTATATTTATATTAGTAAACGTAATTAAAATCTTGTAGGGCCTTATGTCAACATTATTTATATTTATAAAATTTATTTTCATTACTTTACGAAAAATACTTGTGATCTCTCTTTCCTTTTAAGCAATCGTATAAATATACATATTCTCTTTATAAATTTTAAAACACGAACAGTGGAATTTGATAGTAATATCAGCCAACATTCAACTCAGACGCGTGCGCAAAAATGCATGATATCTGTGTCACAAATTACTTCAGAAATTGCTTCGGAATGCTTTCAAGTATGATCTGCTACGAAAGTTAAACATTTATTAGTAATTCTTAATGATTCTGTTTATCTGTGTTTGTATGTGCAGAAGAACCTGAAATACAATGATATCAGTACAAAAAATGCACAGAAAATGTAATGTAAAAAAGTATAATTAAAATCGCAAAAGAATAACCTTGTACCAAAATGATACAATTCATTGACATGATATTATGAATTAATAATCATTTAACTTGGTACTGTGGTTCATGGATGGCTTTTATCAAGTTGTGAACAACATATATTTTAGAAAGTTATTCCATAATCTAGTCATCTTTTTACCTATTTCAAATCTAGTCACGACTAATCAGCAAAGAAGTTTTGATTGTTCTACAATGATAAGTGGGATGATTAAGTGAGTGCATTTTATTTAAAGTACTAATAAATACTAATAGTAATATATAAACATACTTCTCATATTAGAAAATAAATCATTTCTAATTTTATAAATTTTACTCCTTTAATTTAATTTAATTACCTACAGTTTAATTATATTTTCAAATATAATAGAAATAATAGCAATAACAGTGATTAACAAGCATTTAATAAACTCTAATTTCATTACAGTTTCTATTAAAAAATATTTGTTATAAATATAATATAGTTGATGTGAAACTTAATGAAATTTGGTGTTTAATAAGTTTATATTTGCCTCATGTCTAAAGGTATTTATAATTATTACAAATATAAATGATTTTTTCTTAGATCATGATATTAAAAGTATCTATAAAACAATTATTTTTTCTTTTTAGATATGTCAAAACACGTCGAGTTACAGCATTTAGTTGATGAAGATGTGGAAAGTAATACAGCTTTCCATCAAAAGCAAATATCTCCTCCAATTTGTAAATCATGTCCATATCTTGGTTTAGTGTTAGCAACACTTTCTTCTTTATTCTTCTCTTTATGTAGCGTTATTGTTAAAGGATTAGTAGAAGTTAATCCAATGGAATTGGCAGCCTTTAGATTTGTTGGGGTGTTACTACCAGCAATACCAATTCTAATATATAAAGGTGAACATCCGTTTCCTAAAGGACGTAGAATAATGTTAATATTGCGAAGTTTTGTAGGTACAACTGCTCTCATGCTTAGTTTTTATGCTTTTAGACATATGCCTTTAGCAGATGCTTCCATTGTAGTATTTTCTGTTCCTGTATTTGTGGCAATATTTGCAAGAATATTTTTAAAAGAACCTTTTGGATTATTTAATATACTGACTGTATGTTTAACATTGATCGGGGTTGTATTAATAACTCGTCCACCAATTATATTTGGAAATACCATAGAGTCTCTTTCAGATGTTCATAGTACATCAGAACATGCTGATTTATGGGGTGCAATCGCAGCATTTTCTGCAACTTTATTTGGTGCTAATGTTTACGTTTTATTGCGTGCATTAAAAGGTCTTCATTTTTCTGTTATTATGACAAATTTTGGATCACTTGCTTTAATACAAACAATAATCATTTCTTGGGCAATTGGTGCCCTCTGTTTACCTCGTTGTGGTGCAGATAGATTGTTGGTCGTTGCTCTAGCATTATTTAGTTTTGGAGGACAAATTTTACTTACTTTAGCTTTACAAATAGAACAAGCTGGTCCTGTCGCTATAGCAAGATCAGCAGATATAGTTTTCGCATTTTTCTGGCAAGTACTCTTTTTTAATGAAATACCTAATAAATACTCAGTAGGTGGAGCAATCTTGGTAACAAGTTCTGTTTTATTGATAGGATTAAAAAAATGGGCTGTGTCATTACCTGACACATCTAATATTAAGAGATCATTAAGCATATTAGCAATGTAGTTTAGAAAAACAAAAAAAATTTATTGGTATGAAGTTTTTGAATAATTTTAGAATCTGTGGGTGTTCCTAATACATGTCATAATTATGTTACTATGTTATAATATCTTATGTATATGAATATTTTCAAAATACACATTTATTGAAACATAATGTACCATTATGTAATATAGATATATTCAATACATATTTTTATGAATTTCTTATTGCTTATTACAAAAGATTGTGATACTAAATTTATATTGGGTTTAATAGTCAATATTAATTCTAACAAAATATTCTACCCAAATATTGTTTTTTTGAAATATTTTCAATGATTAGCATAATATTATTTATTGTAAATTAAAATAATATTACTATATCTTAATTTATAAAACTATCTGTAATACTTATATATGATCTGAATATATTTTTTTTTTATAAGTTTAATGTATTAATATTACAGTTAAACTTTAATATTATTTTACAGTTTAACTATTAATATTATCATCTATCTATATTAAGAAATAATTTTGTAAGTATTATTAACATAATTGCTTTTATTAAATTTTATTAAATTTATCATGGAACTATATGAAGTATTCAAAAAATTTGTCAAACAATTGACGAAAGTACATAATTAACTATTTATATTTTATTTACTATAATAATGTATACGTAAATATTTACCAAATTTTAAATTAAAATTTGTCGTTCATAAAATTATTTTGTTATTATAATATTGGCGACACTGTACGTATTTTTCACATTTCTCATAGGATAAAGTAGACAATTTTTACTATAGTTTGGTAGGACTGTTTAAAAGGCAAATCACTCGAAATTTGTTGAAATAACCAAAACAATCTAATTTTTAATACATCGATTAGTGGTATCAGTCAGTATCAATCAATGTAATTATTCTATAATGGACAAAGTTAAACTATTTATATGATATGATACGTTAAAATTTTTCGTGTATAGTAATGAATTAATTATTATTATTATATACAAGTTAAATTTAAAATAGTTCAAATTCTTTTAAAACAATAAACTAATCCTTGACAATCTAATAAAATTTGTAGAAAGTATACAAATTATTATATGTCAGAAATGGAACTAAATAAAAACCGAAATCTAATATCAAAAAGACATTCGTGTTCATTTTTAGCACCAAATTCTACTACTCAAAAAGGTACACTTTAACCTTTATTTTTGAATTCTATATTATATTAAGGTCTTTTCTTTATTAATTTAAAACTTACAATACAATTATCAAATCTATTACATACTTTATATTAATTATCAATGTATTGGAAGATACATCCCAACAAAAACAGCTGGATGAACTTACCTATGGATTTTCTAAAAATACATATGATATTAAGAATAATAAATATCCAAAATTGACAATCGGAATGTTCTTTGAATTTATGAGAACTGCATATCAGGTGAATGATAGTTTTGAAGGCTTAGCTGCTATTCTTACAAATAAGAGTGAAATAAACTGGAATAAATTGGCAAAAATTAATTTAAATTTGGATGTGTCCATTGATAATAAAAAGTCAGTAAATGAGAGTCAACTACACAAGGATTTCGCAAATGAATTTGAAAGTCCTAACAACAAAATGTCAGATTTAACAGAAGCATTGAATACATGTACAAATGAAAATGTAGATTCCTATATACCAGAGGTAATGCATAATACAGCAGAAAACAATAATCAATTAATTTTACCTGTAACAACTAATCAATATACAAAAGAAATAAAACCTTTGCAAAGTATTCATGATACTGAATCAATTGTGTGTTTGAGAACCATAAATTATACAGAAAAACAAGATTATTTGCAAAATTCAAAATCAAAAGAGAATGATGCTAAGGATAGGAATCAATTATCACAGCATATATTATATGTAGAGCCATCAAAAACTAAGCAACATACAGAAGAAAAAGAACCTGTTTTAACAAAAATTTTGCGGAAAAATTTGAGTGATATATTGCATGAAGGATTGTTAGATTCTATATTGCCATATATGCTTCCAAAGCCTGCAATATCACAGCCTGTTATTAAAAAATCCATTGTTAATATAAACATCAAAAGGAGTACTTCTTTATCTAATGATATTGATAATGGAATAATAAATAATCTGTCAATCTCTAAAGATAAAGATAAAAATAAACAAGTGAAAAAAACTGCAGAGTAAGTATTTCATTTTAGTTTAGCTTTTCAGTACTAATAATTTACATAATAATATTATATAAAATAATAGGAGTGCATAGTCAAATATTTATTATTTAATAAAAAATTATATATAATGCTTAAGTAATCTTAAGTACATTATTTTATATATTTTTTTTAACAATTCCATTTTATTGCAGAAGTACATTAATATTATACAATAGTAATATGTGTTAACTTTTATAGAATAATGTATTTGTGTAATAATTCATTGTACTTTTTCTCCTTACCATTTACTTTGATTATATATATATATATATATATATATATATATATATATATATATATATATATATATTATATATTTCATAAGCAGTAAAAAGTACTATAATAGTAAAGTGCTGAGAATATATTAATATTTCATATTAATTTCTTATAGTTGCAAATAATTACCATTATAGAAATATACAAGGAAAGCTATTGTATATTTTTCATATTCTTTATGTTTGTCATTAGTATGACAGAAGTAGAAATTCATGTATGTGACGAGGGAAAAAATATGAAGAAGGATTTCCGATGTCCTCAAAAATTACTGATACAAAAAATGCATTATTTTGCTGATATAACAGCTGGTCAGAAATTAGAAGAAATAGATATATCTGTCCATTGTGATATTGTTATTTTTGATTGGTTAATGAGATGGGTTAAAAAAGATATCACAAAAAAATCTGAATGGCCTATATTAGAAGCAAGCAATGTTATTCCTATAATGGTTTCTGCGTCCTTTCTACAAATGGAACCATTACTAGAAAATTGTTTTCAATATTGTCATGACAATATGTCAGATATCTTAAAATCATCAACAATCTTAACATGCTTAAATGATAATCTTCTTACGAGGTAAGATATATTTAATATATGTTACTTAAAGCAAAGTTTGAATATTGATGAATATTTCAGCGAAATTTATTTTAAATATTTATTTTAACATATAGATTAGCTAAACTATTTACCAACGAGGATGTAGAAAATTTGCAAGACAAAAAAGATAAAATTCAAAGCCGATTATTTTGCAAGCTTATTATGTCATTAATAGAAATTAATCCAGATAATAAGAAAGGACATTATGGTTCTTTGGCTACTTTATTTAAATGTGGAAAATGTAATAAAAATGTTGTACAATCAATTTCTGATTTCATTCCATGTATCTCAACTGCTATGCAGATAGATAATAAAGGAACTATTCATAATAAACATATAAGGTAATATTTTATATATTATATGATAAAAACTATTTCATTTAATTGTAAATAAGGAGATTATATTTCTTTCTCAGAGATTCAACATGGTCATTAAATGAATATATTACAAATCTGCGAACGGAATTACGCTCATGGCGTAAAGTATATTGGAGATTGTGGGGTGACTGTCATTTCCTCTTTTGTCAATGTTGTAATACATATTTTTCAATACATCAAATGGGTTGGTGTTGCTACCATCCTGAATGTCCACAATTTTTTGTAAATGAACATCAAAGACCTATGCCATTTCCATTGGGCAGATATCCTTGTTGTAGTCAACGTGCTTACAGATTTGAAGTTTTACCAAACCAACAAGGCTGCAAATACAAGGTCCATAATCTACTATTATTTATTTCAGTTTTTATCCAGAATTATTATAATATATAATCAAAAAATTTATTTGCTTATATTTACTTTTTGTTGTACTTTTCTGATTAGGAACACTTACCAAATATCAAAACAGAAAATGACATGAATATATTGAACATCTTTATAACATACAAAGATATTATATCTATAGAACCGCCTCAGCTATTTTTTCCAGAAAAAATTACGAGATTAGTAGCACGCGATTCAAGCATTCAATCAGGCAAATTAATATGTAAAGAAACCATGTGGTGGAGTGGTTTAGAACTTGTACCATCAAGACTGCAACTTGGTCTATTAGGTACAGTAAAATAGTTTTTATGAGAAAAAAAATTATAACATGATATAATTTTATATGTGATAATATTCTGTAATCTTTAACGAATGTGTTATTAAAATAGCTTATTACAAAAAACTTACAAAGAATTTTAATTCTCTTATGTAAATATAGGAAAAATTTGGAATGGATCACTTATTCATAAGTCTACTCAAATTATTGACCTAGAAAAACCTTTGCAAAAAGATTATCGTCAAACAACAGATAGATCTTCTACTAGCTCTTCAGTTACATATAGTGATGATGATGAAATAGAAATAAATGATGATGATAACACGGATAACGAATCATACGATAGCGAAGAATCATCAGTATGGTCCAGTTTAAAAACGGTTAAAAAAACAAAACAAAAATCGAAAACTGCAGCTATCAAAAGGTATAAGTAAATGTAATATATTATTAAATACATCTTTCATATAGGTGCAGATATAAGCTATTTATATATACATATATATATTAATCAGTAAAATGATATGTTTTTGCTTATTTCCTATAAATTATATAAATGTGTTTATATATATGTATATTTAATATATGTATATATAGGGAAAATGGTAAATGTTGGAGTACAAGTTTAATGGTAAGATATAATCAAGACAATCAAAGAGATTTTGAAGAAAGAATTAATGCACAAATGATTTCACTGTTAACAAAAAGAACATCTATAGAACACATTCTATTAGCAAAATCATATAATAGACAACGCAGCCAAATTTATAAAAATATTCTACCAATAGGTATGTGTATTATTTGTTTTGTTTTTTCCCCTAAAGATAATCTAATATATTTTAATTAAAAAATATAATAAAGAACATATATATATTATAGTCAAAATAATAAATAGGGAATTATATATAATTATTGATTAATCTAATAAATATAATAGTATTGATAACACTTCAAATTGGGGGATTATTTTATATAGTAATTGATGGTTATATATAATCTCTAAATTGATCATATATATGTTATATATATTAATAATTATTACATTTACAACGTATACATTACTATAGTTCATATAGATCTATACTATAGTTTTTATATTACTATAAATTTATATATAGCCTTGTCTATAACGTTTATTCTTAATTTAGGAGAAAATACACATATCACAATTACATATGATTTTTTCATTAGTCATATGCTATTATACAGAAACAAATACATCTGTCTGCATTTTTTATTATTTTTAATATATACTAAACTGTTTCTTTAAATAGGTGGATCCTACATGAAATTAGAAGCAGAGTTTCGCGATCAATGGGCCCAAGCTTATAAGAATTCTTCAACAGGAAAGAACACAATGCGTTTGAAAAAGCAATAAGCTTTACTAAACACGTTTAAAATCTTTTATATGAATTATGTTTCGTCTATATCGTTATGTTAGCCTAATACACACGTATTTTTGTAATTTATAATACGAAAAAGTTATGTTTATACAAAACATAAGTTATCTATGATAATTGAAATTAAACAACTAAACGTGAAATGTAGAAAATTTTTAACTTTTATTTTCCACGATTATCCATATTAATTTTCATGTTAATTATGGAACAATATATCACTTTTATTTAGAAACTTAACTTATCATATATTTTATTATCAATCATTCAAACATGAAAAGAAGTTAAATGTCAAAAGTTAAAATTTATAGTAACAAAATGCATAATATGCAAGAAGTTTTCTTATATTTTTTTCAATAAATAGAGAAAACTACAATGTGTAATTAATGCTATTTTATTATAAAATTAAACAAAACTTTAGTAGAGTAAACTGTAAAAGACATAAAATAAATACTTATTCATAGATATAATACTTATCAAGAAAATATGACAATCTATCGATATTTATACATTAAATTGAACTTTGATCTTTAAAAAACAATCTTAGTAAGTAAATTTTCTTGTACTAGCAGAATTGTCGTGTACCATATCACTTCTATCCATTAGTTCATTGAGTTCTTCTTCTGTGAACACTAACAAATTATCACATTTATTATACTTTTTCATATAAAATATAAAAATCTGAGAATATCATTCATCTTTGTTACAAAAATTCACATTCATAAATGTAGGATTGTGTTATATTATACAATGTTGAGTATACAAAGAAAATATGGAAAGTTACCTTCTAGTGTAGATGTAACAATTGTAGATTCTTTTGATTCTAAAAGTTGTTTCAATTCCAAAAGTGTATCCTTACTGTTAATATCCAATTTACGTAATTTTTTAGACATAACCATCTTTTCCAAAAGCCGTTTAGCTTCAGCACGTTTAATAATTGCTTCATCAATTGTTCGTTTAGTACATAACTTATAAATTACAACAGGACGAGTTTGACCAATCCTATGACAACGTGCCATTGCTTGTATATCTACTTGTGGATTCTACGAATATAATACATATATTGAATTTAATGTAACTTTCATACTATAACCATTTCTCATAATTTATTATATAATTTTATATAACACTAATATACCCAATCACTGTCATATATAATCACAGTATCAGCAGCAGCAAGATTAAGACCTGTTCCACCAGCTTTTGTAGATATAAGAAACAAAAATAATCCAGGATCTGTATTAAATCTCTTAATATTTCTACCTCTTTCTTCTAGTTTACTTGAACCATCTAATCTAACATATTTATAATTTCGTAATGAGAGATAATCTTCTATGATATTAAGTAATTTTGTCATTGTTGAGAATAAAAGAACTTTATGTCCTTGCTTCTTCAATTTAGATAACATAGCATCCAGTACTAAAAGTTTACCAGAAGATTTGATAATATCATCATTAATTGAATGCATACCATTTAAATCCAAAGGATTATAAAGCAAATATGGATGATTGACAATCTTTTTATATACTACCACTGGAATAACAAAAAATATATGCAATAATAAGAGTAACGATAGAACTACTGTTTGTGTGTACAAACAATACATACAATATATATATATATATATATATATATATATATATGCAATTGTATGTTAATATCACTTACATCTGTTTTGGAAACGTAGGTTCTTTAAGAAATCACGATTCTGATCAGTAATATTAGTATGTTTCTTCCACTCCAATAGATCTGGATGTGTTAGTATACCTTCTTCGTTTTGTACAGGAGATGTTAATTCATTGTTTGAATTATTAATAATATCCATTGTGTTTCTTATAATACGCTTTCTTTTAGGTTTGCTACCATCCAATGTTTCCAAAATAGGTTCTCTTTCAATTTTATGATAAAGGTCATAATTTAAAACTGCTCTGTATATTTCATGTTGCAAATGTGAAAGTGGAGCATAAACAATTAATTCTTTTTTAGGTGGAATATTCATATGGACATCTGATTTCTCACGTCTTAAAACAAAAGGCTTCAAAATTTCTCTTAATGATGATAAAATGTGTTTTTCTTCTTCTTGTTTTAAAATCTTTTTAGTAGCCTCTGTACTTTCTAATTCATTTATATTAAACCAGGATTCAAACACAGCCAAATCATTAAATATGTCAGGTAATAAAAAGTTAAGAAGTGACCACAATTCAGCTAGATTATTTTGAAGTGGTGTACCAGTCAATAAAAGGCGGTTCATAGATGGAAATGTTCTTAGAATTCTATAAAATGATATAAATTTTAAATTATAATAATACAAAAAAGAGTGTAAATAAAATAACTTTTAGTCCTATATATCATTTCAGATGTATTATATATTATAGCAACTAATTTACCTAGATAATAGCGCTTCATGATTCTTGATTCTCTGACCTTCATCAACAATTATATATCTCCATTTCTGACTCATAAGAAATTTATATTCTACTAACGGTATTTCATACGTGGTTAGTACAATAGGTCTTGTTCTATATTCTCCTTTAACACTGTAAGATTGTGTAATTTCCTTACAGATCTTTGATCTTATATTTTTTGAGCCATGAAATACTATTATTGGTAAATCAGGGGCAAATCTCTTAAATTCTGAAACCCAATTTGGTATTGTAGAAAGTGGTGCAATTATTAAATAAGGACCACTTTGATGTTTTTCTAGAAGATGACATAACAATGCTATTATTTGAATTGTTTTTCCAAGTCCCATTTCATCAGCTAAGATACCATTTAATCCATTCTCATAAAGCACTTTCAACCATTGCAAACCTTCTCTCTGATATTTATATAAAGTACCATTGAAATATTTTGGAACACAAAAATTTTCACAGTTATCTACTTGTGTATCTAAATTTAATAATTTTCCTGAAATTTGTCTTGGGCGTAAATTGAATTTTGATCTATCTGAATTTATTTTTTTTTCCATCTGGAAGAAATTTAAATGTTAAAAATAATTTATATTCTTCAAATATAAAACATAAAATATAGGTATATTTTTCATTATATTTATTATGTATTAAGATTTATTTAACTGTTCTAAAATAATATATATATGATTCACCTTTGGAGAAATATATTGGCGTATATCATATTCTCGAGTATTTTTCTTTTTTTCTTTTTTCTTTGGTGGTAAATTCTCATTAGTAGCTTTTTTCTCATCTTTTATTTCTTGCGATGAAGTTGAAGTAATTTTTTCCATAAGATAATTAGAATAAAATTGACTTTGAGTTAAAAGATGCATTAATCGTTTATATCTTTGTTCATGCAATGTTTTATTATATTCTTCCTGTGCAATACGCTTTTCTTCATTAATCTCATCTCGGCGTCTTTTTTTTTCATTCGTAACATTATCTTCAAGAACTTTATCATCAAGCTTGCTGTGATCAGCAATTATACTCGAAGATTTATTATCAGTCGAATCACCTCAAATAATAGTTGTTGATATAATAATTAGCCAATCTCTTATATACATGTATACGCTTGAAAATATTACGTTATACTTACTCGTTGTACTTGGGAAGTCACAATCCACGACGATATCTTTATCGGACTTATTATCGGAATTATTATCGAAATTATTATCGGAATTATTACTATCTTCTTTCATTGTTAAAATTTCATCGTTCGTTTGCTCCATTTTCGAAAGAAACAAAAAATATGGAACTCTACGTAACAACTGAGTATAACTAAACCATGTATCGGCTAAATTCCCGCCATAAAAAAGATTGAAGGAATCGTCAACGTAATCTTCTTCCTTCTATATACCGATCAACCAATTTATCCACTAGACCGTTAGATATTAAACCGTGTCTTTGTAACGAACGTATGTACCAGTCTGGACAAATAATCAAAAAAAGTTACTAGACAACAAACGCTACGATTGCAGCGCCACGGTTACTAGACTAAGTAAGAAGAAATCTCACGCCCATTTACCGCACATCAAGAACGTATAAATTTTTTGTTATATCTTTGTTATATGGTTGCTACAAATAAACTGTTAAAACAGTAAGATATCATTTTCTCGTCATTTAAAAAATGGATTATAAATATTTAGTTATATTATCACTAAAAAAAATTGCACACCTTTTTTGAAAGTGATCAAATAAAGAATGTAACAATATATAAAATATAACAAACTAAACTCACAATAATTCAAGGGCTATCTAGTAACATATTTTGAAATATTTATTAAATAGTTGTTAGTTCGATTTTATTTGCAGTGGAATGTATATCATGTGAATAGGAAAATAGATAAAAAAAAAGGATGTGTAATCCAATAAATATGAACGTCATCAAATGGATCATTTTGTCAAAAATCAAGCGAAGATAATCTTTACATAATCTTAATTAGATATTTGTGATATATACATTAAAAAAAAAATACATTAGATGAAATAATATAGATTGTCTAATTCTCATAGCATAGAAGCTGCTGTTTTCCAAAATTCCGATTCTTTTTTATATATAAAATTTTGTGTTATTATACGATACATTATTGTGTTGTTATTCGCTACTATGCCGAATGATATTCATTTTCAAATAAAACATTTTATACATAATATGAAACACAAAATATTAATTAAAATAAGCTAAGAGAATATATATATATATACACACATATATATATACGTATGCATTTCTATATTATGTATAAGATTTTTAAATGCTTATTTGCATTATAAAAATATAGGTTAAAAACTATATAATTAAGTTTTATTGTTTGCTGCACTGCTAATTGAGTTAATCGTTGATTAAAGTTAACCAAATTTGATCGAAGTTGCTTTAAATACCTTAGTTGGTCAGTACATACATACATATGCACATACATACTCAGTATAAATTTTGTATAATATCATGAAATAATTATGAAACAATCACTGTTATAAAAAATGGATTAAGCAATTAATAAATGATATAATAAATTTATAAAATCTTTGTCTATTATTTATTGTTACAAACGAAGATTGTTCCAGTATTCATACATATATAGAAATCATCTTGAATAAACAAACGAGAGATGAAAATACGCATATTATTTGTTTATATTTCAGAAAATGTGGTCGAAAATTGTAGCAAGAATCGCCAATAAATATATTCCGTATATATCACTTCCATTTGGTTGTGTCATTGGTTTTATTGGATATCATTTAGAAGGATGGATTTCCAACCGTTATACACCTGGGACCGCTCCTGTGAATCAGCAACGCGAAGAAAGATTATTAGAAAATATAGATTCTACATCTACTAAGGAAAAGCATAATCCTTTAGAGGTCAATCTTTCACCTTCGCTTTCGACTTAATGCAGATACATATAAACGAATTTGTTAGCTATTCTAACGCTGATTACTTACGTTATATAATATAAATATGTAAATACAAAAGTACATGTTAAGCCACTTAAGTAATAAAAATAATTTTACGTAACTGTTACGATAAATTCTATATTTAGATATTGTTTTGTAAATTTATATCTTTCTTATATGAAGAGACTTTTATATATATATATATATATATAGATGTAGAAAAAATATCTGTTACTTAGCTTTCAGTAAACAGTTTCATATTTTAACTAGATTCGTTTATGATATGGTTAATAAAAAAATAAGTCACACATAATCATATTTGTATATTCATTTTAATATTTTGTTTCATAGTATTTATTATATATGCAATGAATACTTTTTAAACTAATATTCAATGATTTTATTAATATAAATCAAGTTTGTATATATATATATGTATATGTCTGTTAAGACACATATACATTTTTAAATATTCTAATTAATAATTTTCGATATTAAACTTAATTTTTTTGATATTTACATATTACTTTCTTAAAGACACACATTCTTTCACATGTAAGATATATACTAAAAATAAATGGTATAGACATAGTAATAAACATTTAATACATTTAGTATTATTGTTACAAACATTTCTATAGTTAGTAATGTGTCAATTCTTTTAAATTTTATGACTAGATAGCTTAAGTCTTTTTGAATAATCTTATCTACTACTTATTACTTCACTAAATATTAAGATCTGAATATATCATTACATGAAGCAACAAAACACAGATCCAAGAGGCACAAATTTAGAATAACAATTTCTTATAAAAACATCATTTCAGAATATTATAAAAAAAATATTTACTTTAAATTGGAATTAAAATTGTTTCAACATGACTTTATTTCATTTTTTCTCTATATGTTGTTTTCACTTATTGGATATGTTGATACATATGAAAATAATATAATACACATTCTTCAACACTCTATTGATTGAAACTTTTTAAATAGCAAAAAATTGAATAGATTTGGAAGGAAATAATAACTGTTTTTTTTTTGTTTTATTTTGGAAGATACATTATGTTTTTCTTTTATGTCCGCTTTTATTGTAGATAAGTATGTTTCCTAAAATATGAAATCTTTAGAAATAGGCGCGTTTGATTGTTTATTTCAAACGACATTAAAAGATTGAAAATGAATGTTTATAAAAGTCAAAACTCAAAATTTAGAAATGATCGATTATATAAAATATTAGAAATATTATTTCAGTAGTATGATTACAAAATACATATTAAATCAGAGTAAATGTAATATAAATATTTATTATATATGTAGTTTTATTTTCAAAAATTCTTAATTTTCTGTCTTATTAACTAATCAAATAATTTAAGTATTTTATATGTAATACCTTGTAAAGATTTAATGTAATATAATAGAATTAAATTCATAACATTACTTCGTACATACAAATATTTATATCATAGAATCAAAGATGTCTAATTGGATACTTATAAGAATACTAGGTATTATATGAATTGTTGTATCGTGTTGACCTCATTGCAATCTTTTATGTTTGTTCTTTTGGAGGCACTTAGCTTTTATATTTTATTTCTTTACAAAATATGTAATTAGATTAAAAAAGTTAACAAAGTATAAATGAAGATTAATCCATTAGACATCTCTCTCCCTTTATCTCTATCACAGATGATATTAATATTTTTTGATTATAAAAGTATGTAATTATATTAAATAATAACTGACAAATAATAATATTAAAAATGAAAAGAAAGTATGTATATGATTGAAATATATTACAAGTGTTTTTTTTTAATAACAATATATTTTTTTAGATTCAATTTCATGCAATTTTAATTTACTCCTTTATCTTAACAATTCTATAAATTGTAGAAAATTGTATGCTATAAAAGAACAAATTCAAGCTTTATTTATATTGCTATTTCACAATGCTTTGGAAAATAAATATGCAATAATAATTATTTGATCAATATTATTGAAAAATTTATTAAACTAATAATACTAAAACTTTTTTAAAATAATAAATAAATATTACCTTATTAGATTACAACTGAATGTAGATACATTATTTGGTTTCCTAGTAAAACTTTACATACTTATTTAAGTAATTAAACATTTTAAGTTCCAAACATTTTCCACTTATCAATGTTGTAAGTCTATTTATATTGATATTTTTTCGATATTGATATTGCTATTTTCATAGACTTACAGGTACCGATTATATGCACATATGATACGTTGTTGAGCACACAGTACTTCTAATCATACAGTTATAGGTGGTTTGTACTCTTTGTTAACAACATAAAATTTATGTTTTTTACCAAATAAACCCCATATTACAGCAACATTCTCAATTATTAAGTTAAAAGGAATAGTTGATAATGCTCCACATAAACATAATAAAAAATGAATAATACCAAAACGATATAAAGAAAATGATTTAACTACTCCAAATACATACATATAAATATTTACGGCTCCTATAAAAGCACACAAAAAATCTATAAGTGGAGAACAACTAATAGGACATAGCCATGCTAAAATAATATTAGAAGTAGATAAGGGCATTGTTATCCATGAGTAACAAGATATACCTAGTAGCAATTTTTTTTTCAATGGAATTGCTTTGGAATGGACCACTAGTAATATACCTTGTAGCCACCTTTTTCTTTGTTGTACAAAATCCCATAATGTAAATGGTGATTTTTCCCACATTTCTCCATCTACAAAATTAAACGTATACCCCTGTGAAAAGGCTTTCATGGCAAAGAAGCAATCTTCTGCAACAGATCCATCTAAACCATTGTTAAATGAAACTTCTCTTTCTGCTGCCATCTATAAGATAAAAGTTATTGTTGCATATCTAATTTGATAATAAGAAATATCATCTATCTATCATTACCTGAGTGACAACATAAGAACCCTTCATACTAAATAATGGTTTATGAAACATTGTAAATTGTAATCTTAATTTTCCCATATCATCTGCTACTCTAAAGCTGTCTGCTAATGTTGTAATCCAATTAACAACATCTTCATTTGCATATGTGATTAGGCCTTGACCAAATTGATGTTTCCCATCCAATACAAAATTTAATATTCCACGAATAGAATTTTCTGTCATTAAAGTTTCTTCATCCAAATGTACAATCCAATCATGATCAGCTAATTCATTTACTGAATTTTCAAGGCAGTATTGTAAAGCACGTGCTTTAAACAAAGCACCACTACTTGTGCGATAATTTGCAGGTACAACAATTTCTGTAATTCTACGATGAGATACCAACCCTATTGGTTTGTCACTTACTACTTCTATTTGGAAGTTCTCAAGGCCTGCTTCTATACATTTATTTAAATTTCTATTTACATTAGTTTTGACTAATTGTGGATAATCTCCACGTGTTACTATTCTGATACAAATAAATGGTGCTAATAGTGGTGAACCTTTCAGAATAACTTTATCAGGAAATGCATTATAAATTGTTAATCCAACAAAATTAAATAGAACTTGAGGAAGTGAAAGAAAAGTCACACTTCGTAACAGATATAATATTAAAGCACCAAAAAATCCATATCTGACCCAGGGATCTAATTGTTCTGTTTTATCAATGTTCCATTGTAATCCCCCAGAGACAAATTCAAATATAAGAATAACAATGAGCAGTAAGCAACAATGTAAAACATGTTTCATGATACTGCTTAACATTATGCCTGTAATATAGAATAAAAATATTTTATCACTATAACAAATAATTTCAAAGTAATAAATTATTAAAATTATAGATATATTATTTATTATAATTATATTAAAAAATTAAATTTATATACATTAAGATTAAAATTGGGTGCTAAAAGAAACAAAAAATATATATGTGAATATATAGTTTAATTAATTTAATTTAATTAATGACATTAGCAAGAAAGTAGAAAAAGTGTGTGTGCGTGTATAATTTCGAGATATATAAATATTATCTTATCTTTAAATAAAAATAATCAACTAAGTTAATCATTGAAAGAATTCAATGAGATCTTATCATTTTCATACTTTATCCTTTATCTTAACAAGTAGTATCTAAGTTTCATATATGTTATTCATATATGTTTAACATATTTAAATATATTAATTAATTTCTTTATTACAATAAATAAGAAAATGACAGGAAATAGTAAACATTCTGTATCTAGTGTATTAAAACTGTAATCATTTTGACCTATAATAAATATATATACCTGTTTTATGTAGAGCTTCTAATTAAAAATATGTTTCGAAAAATTTGTTTATCCCATTGCCTGTAATAAGGCAATAGGTAAATAACATATAAATAAAAATTTCACAAAGCAACGACCAACACAGACATTTTTGCAACTTTGTACTTATTTTTCAGTGTTACCATCAGTTACCACCAATAACACCAAATTATACTGAACCGATATAAGTATATTTCTATATAACGATAACTAATTCCATTTAATTTTGTGATTGGTTGAGAAATTATACCATGAAAATACTTCTGATACATTTCTATTAGTTTTCGTGTAAACAAGACAATCCATATTTTACTTTTATCGCGTGCCATCTTTCTGTTTTCTAAGTTCTGATAGTTATACCAATCTATGTATAAAACTTTCATAGATTTAGATAATACGTTTTTGACGCTAGTGTAATAAATAGTGATAGCTCTGTCAAACAGTTTTGTAATTTTACATTTTTATTGAAATGTATACTTGCTTTTCTTTTTAATATTTGATCCAAAAATTCAATCATGACTGTAATAAAGGAAATATGAACTTTTTTAAATATATATTAAGTGGTAAGTAAAGCAATACGAATTATACGATAAATGATACTTTTTTTGATTAAGCGTCTCCTTATAATCTCTCTCTCCCTCCTCCCTCTCTCTCTCCCCCCTCTCTATTTCCCTTTCTTTCTCTGTTTCTCTCTCTCTCTCTCTCTCTCTCTCTCTCTCTCTCTCTCTCTCTTCCTCACTCTCTTTCTCCCTCCTTCTTCTCCTTCTCCCTCTCTTTTCCCCTGCCTCCCTTCTTCCCTACTATGTATCTATCTATCTATATTAATTATACTTAATATTGTACGTATGTATACACATACATCCACGTATTTGTTTTGAATAAGTATTATTATATATTTGCGCATGGTTGTAATCGACAACAAATTTTTCTAGCACAAAGAAATATTTCTTTTTTTAATTTCTTATCCTTTCAATGCTTCAAAAATTTCTGTTATCTCATTAATTTTATTATTAAATTGCGGTTAATTGTATTTGTCCTTTAACCATTAGTATTCTGAGACATTTATATAATTAATTTATAAAAGAACATTATATATATTTAATATGAAATATTAATATTATTAATAATATAAATAAAAGTAATAATTTTTAGGAGATAGAAATACAAAAAATAAATAGATACTCATGGTTCATTGCATCTGTATTTAACAAATTATATACCAAGTGCCATATAATCTGCAATTTATATTTATAACTAATACCATGGCTTCATCAGAACAATTGGCTATTATTCAATCCAAATTTATTTCTGGTGAAATAGTAGTGATTGTATCCTTTATCTAAATTAATACAAATTTTATTTTAGTAACTAATATTAAAAGTGATAGAAACATTTTATGTATACATTTATAAATAACCTTAACTAGATTTAAAGGCAATGGAAGCGTCTTTAATGCAAGGATGGGTAAAAGCAACACGTGTAATAGCCTTAGTTAATAAAGGAGCAACATATGCTCTAGTAGTATTTCTTATATCTAGAACACCTCCACAAGTGTATAGTGATTTAACTATAGAAAGAGTACTACCTATTGATCAGGATTTTAAGTGTGATATAGGTAATTATAAATACAATAAAACTCTCTCTCTCTCTCTTTCTCTCTCTCTCTCTCTCTCTCTCTCTCTCTCTCTCTCTCTCTCTCTCTCTCTCTCTCTCTCTCATATACAATGCAATAAATATGTTCCATGTTATAGAAAACTTTCCACATTATATTTTGACACTTACATAGTCAGAAATTAGCCTTTACATTCATAATCAATATATAATCCATAGGTTTATATGACATGGAACATCTATTGTATTATACAGAGATTCATTGTATTTTATATTTTTATTGTTCAGAAATAGATAATAAATATCTATTATATTATTTAGATACAGGTGGAAAGCAACAAGAAGGTTTATATGTATATTTGAATATAGCATTTAGAAAGCTTCGTTTGATATTCGAAATGAAACGTGGTACATCAACAAGTTCTTTAGTCTCTGAAATATTTCGTGCTATAGAAGGTAATGTATTATTTATATTCTGGAAAGAAAATATTTTCTGACATTGAAGATCTATTCAAAGTATATCTTTTTTAGTTTACCAAAAATCAAAAATTTCACCAGCAGAATACTTATGGATAAAAAAATTAACAGGATATATGAGTAATTTAGATAGTACTAGTAATGAAACTCAAAATGTGATTGATCCTGTAAGAATTTGAAAGTAATTCCAATTATTATTAATTAATTTATCATCTATTTGAAAGTTGATTGAATTTAATTATTTTACAGCTTGTAGAATTAGAAAGTCCTGATTTAGTTGTATCCAGACAAACCATAGCATCTGGAAAATCACCAGTTGCTGCAAGGGAATCTGTAGTGCGTTACCAGATGGCATGTAAAGAAGATGATTATACATACAGCAAGACTTTTCGGTTTGTTACTCTTTCTTCTATAAATATATATTTTTATATATGTAATTATAGATTTTGTATTCCTGATTTGAATTATATTTTTGTTACAGTATATTTATAGGAACATGGAATGTGAATGGACAACCGCCAAATGGAATTAAATTAGAAGAATGGTTAAGTAGTGATCAAATACCTCCTGATGTATATGCTATTGGATTTCAAGAATTAGATTTAAGTAAAGAAGCATTTTTATTTAATGATACACCACGAGAAGAAGAATGGAGGTAAAAATTCGTTGTCAAAATGTAAAAGATATTTACTATAATCCATTTCACTTACAATTAATTACTTTTTTTATAGGATAGTTGTAACAAAATCTCTTCATCCTAAAGGTACTTATTGTCCAGTTGCTGTTGTAAGACTAGTAGGCATGATGTTGCTTGTATTTGCTCAAAAAGTACATATGCCATATATACAAAACGTTTGTACTGACACAGTGGGTACAGGAATTATGGGTAAACTGGTACATCTTTTTTTCTTTATTTTAATATTTATAATCATCTATTTAAATAGTTTATCTTACATTATTATTAAAGGGAAACAAAGGTGGTGTAGCAGTAAGCTGTTCAATTCATAATACATCTATTTGCTTTGTTAATGCGCATTTAGCAGCTCATTGTGAAGAATATGAACGGCGAAATCAAGATTATGCAGATATATGTGCAAGGCTCTCTTTTTCAAAATATGTGCCACCTAAAAGCTTTAAAGAGCATGAGTAAGCAAATATATGTATATAATGTAGTAATTTGATATAATTTATTGTAAGGTACTATTTCATATTTATTTCTTATTTTGGTTCTTTATAGTCAAATTTATTGGTTGGGAGATCTTAATTATCGGATAACAGAAATGGATGCAACAATAGCTAAGCACTATATTCTTATAGGATATTATGCTCCTATTTTAGCATTGGATCAATTAGGTCAACAAAGACGACTAGGTCGTGTATTTCAAGAATTTCAAGAAGCTGAGATAAAATTCAAACCGACCTATAAGTATGATCCGGGTACAGACAATTGGGATTCCAGGTTTTGTTAAATTTAAAAAATCTTATTTAAAATAATTATCAAATTCGTATATATGTCATTAAAATAAATGTATTTTACTTCCAATATTTAATTAAAAAATAGTGAAAAGGGTAGAGCACCAGCTTGGTGTGATCGAATTTTATGGAAGGGTGAAGCTATTACGGCACTAGAATATAGAAGTCATGCTGAATTAAAAATATCTGATCATAAACCAGTCAGTGCTGTTTTTGATTCACAAGTAAGATATCTGAAAACAGAGATGTATTGAAATATTATGTTGGACATAGCATTAAGTACTATTATCTTTGATTACTATAGATCAGAATTATTGATGTGGTAAAATATCGTAAGACCCATGAAGAAGTTATGAAGAAATTAGATAAACTAGAAAATGAATTTTTACCCCAAGTAATGGTTGATACAACTGAAGTAATCTTCGATACTTTAAAGTTTCTTGAACCTAGTAGTAAAGATCTCATTATAGCTAATACAGGACAAGTGCCAGTTCAATTTGAATTCATAAAAAAATTAGATGATACCAGTTATTGTAAAGACTGGTTGCATATAGAGCCCTATACAGGTTTTATAAAACCAGGTAAACATTTTTTATGATATAATAATGATTTTTTTTTATAATATTATAAAATAGTTCATATAATATTATATTGTTTTATAGGTGAAAAGTGTGATATTAAATTAGAAATATACGTTGATAAGAAGTCAGCATGCAAACTAAATTCTGGAGAAGACAAATTATATGATATATTAGTTTTACATCTTGAAGGAGGCAAAGATATTTTTATAACAGTTACAGGTACATATAAATGTAATAGTTATAATAGCATAAATTAAAGATCATCACTATTTATAATTTTTCAACAAATATTTTTTTTATAATGATACATTATTAAAAGGTACTTATGAGAGAAGTTGTTTTGGATCATCAATGGAAGCATTAGTTCACATTCCAATACCAATAGGAGAAGTTACAGCCGGTCGATTGGTAGAATTAGTAAGTATATTTTAAATTAAGTTAATAAATATTATAGAGAAACTTAAAAATATCAATTATTTTATTATTATATCATATTTATTGTAGGAAAATAATAAAAATTTATCGCTAGAACCGTATGCAATACCAAAAGAAATATTTCAATTAGTTGATATACTATATCGTCATGGTATAAAAACTCCTGGCCTCTTTGAAACACCTGGTCTTCATAGTGAAATTATTGCTATAAGAGACTGGTTGGATAATGGAAGTCAAGAATCTATGCGTATCCTTTAAAATACGTATATTTATTTATTTATTTATTTATTTATTTACACGAAAGATGTAAAACTAAATATTTCTTAACATGTTCGATCGAATGAAGCTGGTAGCGTACATTCTGTAGCAGAGGCATTACTTTTGCTACTAGAATCGACGGCGGAACCTTTGATACCATATAATCTACATAGTGTTTGCTTAACAGCAGCGACGAGCTATTTACAATGCAAACAAGTAATATAGAAAGCTTATATATATATATACTAGGAATTCACACACACATACAATATGTATTTTTCGTAATTGAATATCATTTTTAATTGTAGATTGTTATGCAACTTTCTGAAACCAGGAGAAGCGTGTTTTTGTATATTATTTTTTTCTTACAAGAGCTTCTAAACCACACTCAAGACAATGAATTGGATGCTAAAACTCTTGGTTAGTTAAAATACATGTTTGTTATTTCTTATAAGTTTACATAATGTAAAAACATATGTAATGTTAAAAAAAAATTATGAATCTTTTCATAGCAACTTTGTTTGGATCAATCTTTTTACGAGATCCACCAAGAAGCAGAGAAGACCGACTACAAAGAAGTCGTGCAACACAAGCTACATTTGATAGAAAAAAAGCTGCATTTGTCTATCATTTTCTAGTGAATGATCAAAGTGACATCGTTCTTGGCCGATAGTATAAAAATGGTTTATGTAATTCTACGTAGCGTACATTAATATGCTTGTATGGATCACTACAATGTGTTTGCCTATTAATATTTTATATATTTATAACATAAATTATGTATAGAATTAAGGACGGATAGATGATATAGAAATGACCAGAAAGTATTATTTTTTACTTTACAGTTTTAAGTATTTTGGCAATATTATGAGTACTCAATAGGTTTTTTTTTTTTCACAAAGTTCTTGTGAGAGTTAGATTATTCTACTATGGTAGCATAATCCACTTTCCATGTGCTTATATGTTTAGTAAACAGGTTAAACAATATTAGTTTAGTGCATACCTATACATAAATATTGTATATTAAGTATGTACTCAATTATCTAGTCACTATAATTTATAATAAACTTTTCATTAAAATATATTTCAGATTTTTAACATAAATTAAATTTCATATATTATAAAATTACATATAACCGATCTTTTAATTTCTTTAAAAGGTATATTCTATTATACGTATAAAAGGTTATAAGATCAAAGTACGTAAGCGAATCAAGTACACATGAATTTTATTAAAAAATACATAAAAAAACAAATTTGTATTATTAATTAGATTCAGTATAACTGACAAATATACGTCTTTGTGTCACAATATGAAAAGGAAGTATAAGGAATAAAAAATACGACAAAAAACTCAACATGCACAAGATACTTTGAAAAATTAATTTTTGAAAAGCCTATCTTAATCTTAATATTTTATGATATTATATCTTCCAAATAAATGTGGAACGTATATATTCCAAAAATCATAGAGAGAGATCGTAGAGAGCACAATTTCGCATATTATTCGAAATCGTAAATTTAAACGAATTTTCTCAGTAAAGATTAATATAATATAGTAAATTGTTACCATAAAAAAAAAGATAATAAAACACTTTTTCGAAATAATTTTCGCTGTTTAAGAATATAAAAAGAACACAAAATACGAAGTATTAGTTTAGCGTGATGAGATTGCTAATATTTTGCAGTTATTATGAAATATTTACAAATGAATTATAACTTGCTGTGAGCTGTAATATATGAATGATTAAACATTTTAAAAATTAAAACCTTTCTGAGGTGCAGTATCAGCAGGTGTAAACTGTAATTGTCCATCTTGTGTTGTAGGTAATGTTGATGAAGCGACCTCGGTATCCTATTTTTATTAGTGAATGGCATTCATTAATCTTATAGAATATAAAGCTAATTGTAAATATAGATTTTATGAAATTAATATAATAAATCTCCATATTTGTACTTACGCCATCTGAGAAAAATGTATCGATCATTGCTATGGCTTTTTGGTATACTTGTTCATTTTCATTTTGTTGTAAAAATTCAAGTTTGTCAAGTCCACCAACTTCTTCAATCATAACAGCCACGCGTTCTACTTCACCCATTTTTACAGCTGCTTGCAAAATATTTGTTAAACCATCCAGAACAACAAGGACAGTCTTCCAATCTTTAGATACAAGCAAATTGCAAAATGGTGTTAATACACCCATCTGTACTAAATGAGCTAACTGTTGAACTGAACCTCCTGAAGTTAAATTAGTTATAGCCCATGCTGCTTCTTTTTGTGATTTATAATCACCCTGTAAATATATTAATTTTACTAAAATTAAAACTGAAACAAGTAATGGATAAAAAAATTTTTAAATGATTTAAAGATGTAACATTTTTTTATAAAGACATCAACTTACAGATTCAAGCACTTGAATTAAAGGTGGTAAAAGATTAGCATGTATAACATGCTGAATTTGTTCTACATTTCCAGCAGTAATATTACTAATAGTCCAAGCAGCTTCTTTGACGATATTTACGCGATTATGTTGTAATAATGCACCAAGATGTTGAAGTCCACCTGCAGAAATGATTGCGTCCGTTTGTACATCATTTCCTGTAACTATATTTCCAACTGCTCGTAGTGCTGGTGTAAGAAGTGTTACTTCATTGGATGAAAGTAACTCTACTAATTTTTGAATAACACCAGATTCAATTACTACTTGTATCTTGTCATTTGGTCCATCAGTAAGATATGACAATGCCCAACAAGCATCAGCTATAATATTTATATAATATATAAATACTGATTAACATATTCTACTATATTACTTGTTATATTATCTAAAACTATTCTTATTATACCTAAAATATCCTTATCAGTATTGCTAAGCAATCGATTAAGTACTGGTAGAGCTGTTCTTACAATTTCAAATGGTGGTGGTGGATTTTTATTTCGACACAAATTTGATAATGTCCAAACGATATTACGGGCAAATGTTACCTATATTCGTTAAATATAGTTAAATTTAGTTCAAAATATACAAACAATATATTTTCGTAGAATTTAAATTATCCATTACAACAAAAAACTAAGGCTGTATGAAATAATCGAAGAGATGGATAAAAAAATAATTATTAAAAATATTATATGTATTTATCGTCGATCGAATATATACACGATATATGAATCATCAAAATATTGTCCTAGTAGAGACTGCAAAACAAAGATTTGATAAGTGAAATTCTGTATAACATACAATTATTTTAATTGTAACAATATATTTATAGATATACTCTTTCATGCACAGATAATTGAAAAAATTAACAAAATTCATATAAAATGTCATACATACAGGAGTATCAGGCTTAATTAAATCCAATAAAAGTGGCATTGCATCATGGCCAAGAACAAGATCACGAGCCATTGGTCCATCTCCAGCAATGTTTCCCAATGCCCATACAGCTTGCTCCGCAACATTCAATGAAGAAGATTTTAGCAAAGCTACTAATTTTGGAATAGCACCATGTTTCACAACAACATGTGTCTGTTCAGATGTGCCTGAGGCCACATTAGTTAAAGCCCATGCTGCTTCAAACTGTAGTGCAGAGCTATAAATTAATGAATAAATATTAATGATTACATAACCAACTTAAAAAGAATTAAATCGTAAACAACTTCTGAATAATATCAATATTGTATCAGAACTTTATTATAAGTAACATAATATAAAAAGTTATCATCATACTTGTGATGAGAGTCCAAGAATTCAATGCAGCGTGGTACTATTCCCTGCTGTATCATGTTGTCTATAGGTGGATTTTTTTCACGACTCAACATCTTCCTACAAGCCTGTGTTGCTTGAAGCTGGATAGTCTCATCAGAAGAATGCATACCACCAACAATCTCTTCAATTGATGTAGAGATAGGGAGCACATCATGGTTTTCAGTTTGTGATAATGGTTCTGCATCTTCGATTATATTTAAATTACGTCTTTTTAATAACTGATTTTCTTTCTTTGCTTTGCGTAACTCTACAGACATTTCACTTCTTCTTCTACGTGCTTCCTATAATTGCAAATTATAACATATAACAAAACCTATTGTCTCATAATATGCATTCTTGTATTATGAATATATTTTAAGCATTATGAAATTTATGGTAAAAAGTATAAACTTAAAAAATGATACATTGAACTCACTTCATGTTTATTATTGAATTTGAAATTAGCAATTCTGGTATTACGTTCAGCTTCTGGAGCAGGCATATTTTACGCAATACTGATCTCCAACAGATAAGTCCAATTGAAATTAGAAAGATGCTTTTAAAGTCTGAAAATTATTCTAAAATATCAAATAAAAATTAGAATTGTAACTGTAATATATATATATAAATTTTTTTTTTGTAATGTCGAATATATCTACATTCTTTCGGAAATTATGTATTTTCTTCACAATATTATTGAAATGGTGTATAACAAAGGACATTATTTCTGATCACAGTTCAAAATTTAACTTGACAAATAAATTAAATAATATCATAAGCAACATTATATTGATGTGAACTAAAAACGAAGAACGAATTACAGTTATTGTATATCTTCGATTAACTGCGCATCATATTGTTGCGTTCGTTTCAAAGAAATACTGAAGGCGTTATGGCATAACGGTTACTGGTTACTATTTTTTCTCTTAAGGGTTTTTTCTACGTGTACATATGTTAATATCAATTTCTATCCGAAAATGTAGAAATAATTAAATTTTTAAGAACCATGTCATATTTATACTTACTCTAAATTAATTTAGAAATGAGATGATGAAAATCGTATAAATGAATTTGAAAGAACCAAAGCACTCATCGACTAATCACGACCCGCGCGGCGATGATACAATGGCTGAAGAACTGGTTGCGCTTTTCTTGGCGACCTGTTGCTGTTACCAAACATAGAAAAAAATTGAAATTGCTCTTGACCAATTATGGCTTTTACTCTTCAGAGTTATAACAAAGTGCAAGATCGCAATTGGCTAAGAGAGTATATGCGATATGTGATTGGTCTAAAAAATGTTTAATTTTTTTTCACTGGCCAATGGCAATACATAGCCATAGACAAGAATCATGTAACTTGTACTGAGGACAGAATTATATTAACGTAAAATGAACTATATATTACTTATCGTTCACTCACTCTCTTTTTTCATTTTCTCTTTTCATACTATTACATTGGAATCCACCCATTCGGTTGCGATCGCAGCACCAAAAGTAACTAGAAAGATAGCGTAACAAATGATCACAAGTAAAACACGTGAAGTTCTCGGTTTCTATTTTTAACACACAAAAAAAAAGAAAAAGAAAAGAGAATCTTTTATATGTATTTTAATTTCTTATATAAATATTGAGAATATATATTTTGTTATCATTTATATGATACGAGCGTGCACGCGTTTATGTCTGTATAACCACGTTATATGGTTATTTACAGTAATTTGTCTTTCAAGTTATTCTACCGTAACGGCCTACATATGTGTAAATAAAAAAATTGTAAATAATAACGTAATCAATTTTATACTACACTAAGAACTCACATTCCATCTATCTTATATTATTCGTATAAAGAAAAATACTATTTTTTGTTACAAATTTTTATTCTAAAGCTATGTTTTCACGAACAATACGAGGAACTTTTTGTTGCCTCTTGTTGCTACATCTTTCAAAACATTTCCAATAAATATCAGTTTATAGAAACATATTATTCATATTGAAACAAAATAATCAGAAGGATATTTGGACATTGTTTCAATTTCAGTATTTTATATTTGTTGCTAGCAACAGTTGTTTATGCATAAATTAGTTTATTCCAAGCTGTAATGATAACTAAAGAAGACTTACTTCTTGAAACTGCAACATTTATTGTTATTAATTATAAACAAAAAAAAAGATAAGAAATAAAAAGTGTGATTTCAATCAAGTGCAAACCGTCAGAAATTCGCAATGCAACTTATGAAAGCATTTAAGTATGATGACTTATTAATAAATTGACGACACCTTCAAAACTTTGTATGCTTGTCAAATGCGAATTTAGAATATCTACTTTGAGCTTTCAATCTTATAGACGGAAAGTTGAAACAAATCGTAAATCAGCGATATCATCCGTAGAATAACTGTTATTTAGATTGAAATTTCGCAATAATAACTTCTGTACTCTTTAATTAACTTAATAATTAAATCATTTTCCATGTTACTATATCGAACGTTTTATATATATATATGTACGTATACGTGTATAAATCACATTGCCATTGTAGCGACGATACGTATGTGAATATGAAGGATGACAAAGAGTGCAGAATGAAAGATCATTTGTTGTTGTCATATATCGTTACATGTTTCATTTTTGTTTTTATTTTTTATTTTTACGACATTTCTTGCTAACAACAGAAACACGAAGAATCATTCGGTAACAAGCGACAACGTTTTCAAGATACATAGAACATCAACAAAAAGTTTTTGCTTCACTGAGATCGTAGCTTAATAATAATGATCATACGTAATAGAAAAGCAATATATTTATTACCATGCGTAGCTCATTATTATAAATTTTGAGAGATTTCTCAATTAATTTTCACTTTTAAATATATACGAATATTTTTAACAGCAATGCCATTGATAGAAATGGAAGCTTCTTCTACTGGAGCGAAATCGATTGATGCAGTATCGTTTCATTTTATTGTCAAAGAACTTTTAATTGTGGATATTTATATATATGTACGTATTAAAGTAATTCGTTTAAAAATGATTCTAAACTCGAAAGATAAGAATTAATGATAAAGTTCGAAATATTATTTTGTTTTTACTGTAGGTAAAGAAAAGAATAAAGAAACATACAGCGATCGTCGAAAAGAAATAAAAATTATGACGATGTATAAATAAGATAATTACAAAATTGTCAATAATAGTTACTTATCGCTAAATAAAAGAAAATTGTGTTTTTCAAGCGAGAATACCAACAAGAATATTACACTAAATAATGGTGAAAAATGATAGATTGATTAACAATGTATTGCATTATAACGTAAAAAATTTACTTGAAACCCATAAAAAATTTCGGTTTTTAGTAGATAAATTTCAGAGTAATATCACCATGTTCATATGTTCATATGTACGTTGAAATATGAGTATACTAATATTTTATATTCCGGATTGACAAAGGGATATTCCAAAGAATATATTCTATTTTTTTATACGAGATATTGTTTCAATGATAATAATTTTCAATGATAACTGAAATTTAAAAGAAGTAGAAAAAATCCTATTATTAAATAGCCGTATCTCGGGAACTATAGCGAACTAAAATTTTCAAAGTGTTAGCACTTTTTTTTGCGACATATTAAAAAAAGGAGAATAGAAGAAAAAGATAATCCAAAATGTGAAATTTTTTGTATGAATGGCCCACTTTCTTCTTAATCCTATGGATCATCGCGTTGTTCTCTTTCTTGCTCTCAAATTCTTAGTAATCGCGGACGATCGCACCCGACATACGTATGTATATTGAAAACTGGATGCTGGACAGATTCTGTATGTGGCAGTAGCTTTCTTCGAACACTTTCGACGCGTGGGGATAACTGGAACTTTTAAGTCAAGTCAAGTGCATCCCGTCAGAGCAAAGTAGTATACTGTGTCATTTCAAAGTGCGTTCGTTGTGTCAAGATTCTGTGAAGAATTCGGAGACTTAATAAGAAAACGATCGCAGAAGGTCGCATAACACTAAAAAGTTTCTCTATCGTAGGATTACCGCAAAGTGATAGCTGACTTTTCATGTATTAAATTAGAAGAAATGCAATACCGTATAGTAAGTTTTTCCGCAATTCATCGAGCCGAAATAATATAAAATAAAAAATTTATTTATAGGTACATGGAATTAATTGAAACATAGTTTTTTATTAATATTGCATATAAAAATCATATCATAAATACATTTCTTCTATGAGACATTACAAAGAAAAGAAAATTTATGAAAAATATTTAATCGTTTTGATTTACAGCTTGCTGTTACCATTTGGTCGAGTATTATTGGAAATTTGGAGTTTTGTACTGCGAATGACTCAGCTAATAAATACGTAAGTACAATCAACTTAATTACTAACACATTTTAGAGAAGAGCATAACAAAATATCTCGCTATGACTATATTTTTGAATGTATATTTAAAATTAAATTGTTTTTATCAAATTTTCTACTCGTCCAAAAAAAGCCAACAAATTTAGCAAAAATAATGAGAAGAGAGCGTGCAAAAATTTATATTATTTTCTTTACGTTCCAATATATTAGGAACTAATGATTTCTTATGCATTTTACTTTTCCGCGATCTACCAAATTTATACAACTCTCACTGGTTTTTCTTTCAAATGAGTCAGAAAAATACGACGCATCATTTCCCGCAGTGCAGTCCTTTTTTCACTTCTGCATCCAACGGTATAGGAGAAAGGGAGATCATCCTGGTACCGTAATTGCGCCTTTCTCTCATCGCGACTCTACCTGATGCGCTAATTTCGAACTGCTTTACTGTAGAGATATTCCACTTAAACAGGTTTTGAACGAATCATGTCGACTCTTGGCACGATTCTCTAAACTTTCCTTCCACTGTATTATACAAATGTGATATATGATATGGAACAAATCAATGTTTCCATCTAACTATTGTTATTTGCTATTTTCGTAGATACCGATACATTAATATTAAATGCTTTTGTTATCTTTTTCAGACCGGACACTTGGTAGAAATTCAAGCGTATCCGCAGAAACAAATTATAGACCCTTCACTTTCGAAAAAATTATATTTGAAGAATGGAACTTTTTACGAAAGTACAACTGATATAATAACATTCAAGCAAGATGAATTATCAGATCGATTTTCTACCCTCGATGATATCCACCTTCGTCAACCAACGGTAAAGAACAATGAAACAAATGATACGAATATAGTGGATCTCGCGGGTTCCGAAGAATCCTACTTTTTTCAAGATTCTGATAACTTTGGACAAAAAAGTCTGTTCCGATCTGTTCCGTTATCGAATGTCAAATATGACATGTCTGTATCTCACAGAAGACTCAAAGATATAAACGATCAATCTGGCTCGTCGGATATTTTACAAAGGATTTTTACGATGCCATTTAGAGATGTAAATGAAATGGATAAAAAAAAAAGCAAAATAAAAGATGTGGTGAAAAATAATATTTCTATTGGAAATATAATACGAATAAGAAATAACGGAGAGAGTACGATAGGGAGTGGAATAAATGAAAGGACTTCTGAACAAAGTGAATTAAACGATGAGGAAAGAATATTCGATCGTATTGATCACATCGACGCAACGATCAAATCAGAGAAGAATGATTTCATTAAAGAATCTGATAGTCTTTCGATGGTATCGTCGCCGTTTGGAAGACTTTCTGGTCCTATAATCGTACCGGATTTTCCACAGTTAAAAGCTTCAAATTCGCTGTTAATATCAGAAAAGACACCGAATAAGAGCGATAATCCGGAAATACAAGATGTAATTGGATCGACTCTCGTTTTGAATCCTCTTCGCGTTGGTGTAGCTCTTGTAAATGCTAAAGAAAATACTTTGATCGATGATGATAGCGAAAATAATCAATCAATTAAGTGCGTTGTCTCTTCTAGCACCGCACAAACTGAAGTGAATACACTTGACGGAGAAAATGCTACGAGCAATAACGAATCCACAAAGTCCTGTTCGAATATAAATATAAATTACGAATTTTCTAAGCAGTCGGAATCGCCAATTTTTGAGGAAGACTTGACGAAGAAGAAGAAAGCCGATGATACTGTCGAAATTCAGAAATCGATTGAAATTTATCATAATGCTCCTGTTCAAGAAATACATTATCCAGTGGAATTATCTCCGCCGATTTCTCGTCACGTTGATAATATATTCCAAAAAACTAAAGTAAATAACGCGATCAATTTGGATAATATACAAAAAGAATTTCGTATTAGGGGAGAACATCGGTCGGCTGATCTTGATGTTCAACCAGGAAATTCAAACTTTTATATTAGTAATTTCGACGATAATATCGAAGAAAAAATTTCGCGAACTCGTCAATCGATCGGTTTTCAAGAAAAACCAAATAATTTAGTCGTTGGTAACTCCGATAGTGTTGCTAAGAAAAATATCAATTTTCCATATATTTCCATGGGATTATATCTGTCCAGCGACAAACGGGTAGAAGCTAATCCGTTTCCAGCTCAACAGAGCACTAGCAGTAGTGGCAATAATATTGGTATACCAATTTTGTTATTGCCGGGCCAATCTCAAGATGCTATATCATACGAACAATATACAGATGCAGGAAATATCTTCAATAGGATATCAACAACGGCAAGTGGAGGGAATAAACATCAAACATTAAATAGTTTTAAATCAGATAAAGAAGGTAGTGATCATCATTACGTGGTAAATATGAACGAAGAAAGATCGGACCCATCTCAATATCATCTTTTTCAAAAGATCATTCAGAATAATCCTCTTCCTGTGATCGAGACCAGATACGTTTTACCAGTCTCCTCGCCTTATTCTGTAATAGCGAAGAAATCTTTCGAGAAACCTACTTATGGCTTACATTCTACTGAATTAGGAAATGTGGATAACAAAGTATTTTATTCGATTGAAAAAATAATGGATAAACAAACGTCGTTACCACAACAACTTGCTCAAATACCAAATGATAAACAGACGATAGAAAAACAAACTCGTTTACCGAATCCGTATGCATTTTATGTTGAAAAAACAGAAGAAAAAAAAGTACCTCAAGTCATTCATAGATTCATCATGCAACCTTACCCGATTCATATAAAATTTCCATCTCTCTCGACTGAAAAACTCATTTCGGATCATTCGGAGAAGAAGGTAGTAAAACATAATCGTAAATCTTATCCTATTGAGGTCGGAAAAAATTCAGAGAATATTAAAGTGCATTCCGAAGAGATCGATAAACTTGTTCAACCATCGCAAGTTCATCGATCGTTACAGAAATTTTACGCTGAAGTTTCGTCGATTCCTTTTCATAGAAACTATATAAATTCGTCTTCGATTCACGAAAACGCACGTAAAAAGCCAAGCTTCTACTTTGGGGAAAGTACTACGGGATATAATAATAAAAATGGTCATTACAATTACTTAGAACAATCCTCGAATTCTGTTCCTCCGAAAGAAATTGCTTCCATCGGAAATTTGCGCTCTTATAGAAGACGCGGTAGAATTTTCGAAAAGGATAGGACACCAAAAAACAAATACATGGATTCGCGTCAAACGTCATCGAGTTCTTTGCGAATGCAATTAAAATCCTCACCGTCTTTCCTTGTTGAAACACAACAATCAGTTGTACCAGGGATTATGAGAAATGCTCGACAATCCGAAGGGTATCCCTTAGGAGATATTGGTAATTTCAAACAATCAAAAGTTGAATATGGTTTCAAACCGCCAATGATTCCTTCTACTCAATACGATGAGCAAACGGCATCTAAAGTTGATAAATAAATTTTTTATACACCGTCAACAAGATTTTTATACACCGTCACTGAACATCGATAGCTTTACATATTGTTATTATTTTTCGATTTTATTTTTTTTTACATATTAAATAATTAACATTTTTTTTAAATTATCAAAGCTCATACATAACCGTTCATTTCCCTCTCCTATGTTTTTCCACGATAATAGATTTTTTATTATGCAAATTTTATATCCAATAATATTGAAACAATTGATTTTCTTCTAAAATTAATTCAATAAATTATAAATTTATGATTGCTGAATTGAATCTCTCTTAACGTGTAATCACTACATGTGTATGTTTTGTTTTTTGAATTTAACGTCACAATAATACAAAATATTTTATAAATTTACAATTTTCAATAAATATATAGCGTAATCCATTTTTTGGTGGAATTAATGAAACTATAATTCCGATGCAATTAATAATAATGTATAACATCTCGTATATCTTATAGAGTTTATCAAATTTCTTCTCTATTTATTTTAAAATAGATGCTTCATTATTTTATTTCACTAGAATATTTTAATTTCACTAGAAAATATACACAGTGTATACATCGGAAAGTACTATACTTTTGCTATGTTGGTAACATTGATAAGAAATCTCTATGAATGAACTTCCGGTAAGAACTTTTACATCACTTTATGTCTGTTGGATCTTTTCCGGTACGGTGTCGAAATGACTGGCTTCAGTGAAAAGGTTCGTAGCAATGTTTTATTTATTTAAATGTTCTGAGGCATTATTTTTATATTTATTTGTCAATGTCAATTAAGATATACTTCAAAAGGAAAATGATGTGCGCCGAAAATATTATTTTCTCTAACATATCGTATCGAACGAAAAGTTAGGTTCTGTTCGTATCTTACCCACATTGTTCGTTATAGATTGTTTTCTTGTCAGTATGCCTTATTAATTGTTTCCATATATTCAATAAAGTGTTAGTATTAGTACGTTTTATATAAAATTAATTCTATAATAAATGTTAAAATGTTTCTATACATAATATTTTATTGAGACGCTTTTTCATTGATATCGTAAACACGTGGATTTTATCAATGTCGTTTTATTGTTATCATTATGATCTATGCATATCTTGTAATAAATCTCTCGTGTAATATTAATTAGGAAATAAGAAAACTATAATATTCTATCACTAATATAATCGTATATTTTTAGCCAATATTGATAGATGGCCGCGGCCATCTACTCGGCCGTTTAGCGGCTATTATTGCAAAAACCATTTTGCAAGGAAACAAAGTTATCGTTGTTCGTAGCGAACAACTTAATATTTCTGGTAACTTCTTCAGGTTTGTATATATTATTATTTCTTAAATAGAAATTTAACTAATATAATGAAAGTAGAAAATATATTATTATCTGTATGTATCTTTTTGATTACAGGAATAAGTTGAAGTTTATGTCATTCTTACGTAAAAGATGTAACGTCAATCCTGCACGTGGTCCGTTTCATTTCCGTGCACCTAGTAAAATTTTATGGAAAACAGTTAGAGGTATGTTTTATAATGTGTGTGTGTTTATTCTTTTTTTTTTTTTTTTTTTTATATATCAATGATTACATATATCTTACCTACATTATTTGATAATATAATGAAATTACTATAATTTATGAGATCTTTAAAAATGCAGATATACATTTTATGGTTCTATTGAACTATTATTAATAAGAATATCTTATTGCAGGTATGATTCCACATAAGACGCAAAGGGGTAAGGATGCTCTTCGAAGGTTGAAAGTTTATGAAGGCTGTCCACCACCATATGATCATAGGAAACGTGTTGTTGTACCAGGTGCTATGAGAGTGATGTGTCTGAAGCCTGGTAGAAAGGTAATTTTTTATTATTGTGAATGTTGTAAATGTTTGATATATGTATATGAGTTCTATATCTTTAAGTTCTTCTCTAATTATTACATATATGATTTGTTTGTCAATGACATTATTTTATTGAAAACAATGATGGTATGGTAATTTGCGCCTGAGTACGGTATATTTTACCGGATTTGATGATATATTTAGCTGAGTTGTACAATAATATAAATATTTACATATATATATATATGTATATATATAAATGTTCACACAGTAAAATACTGCAATTTTTGCGAATATTTCTTTTGTTTTAGTATTGTCATGTAGGAAGATTGTCCCATGAAGTTGGTTGGAAATACAAAGCTGTGGTGCGTACTTTGGAAAACAAGCGACGTGTCAGATCCATTCTTGAGGTCCAAAAGAGAAATAAGCTCAAAGTAAGTTTTTTTAATAATAAATTACTATTTTTATTGAAGAAGTTATACGTATATCTGTGTGTGTGAGTATTTAAAATTTTATACAAACATATGTTTAACTAATTTTTTAATTACAGAAACTCACAAAACAGGCTGGAGCATCTGTTGCTAGAGCTGCAGCTCCATACACAGAAATCATTAACAATTTTGGCTACAATTGATATACAACTAAAATAAAATAAAAGTTATAAATATGGAAATTTTATCCTTTCTTCACCTAAATTTAGAATTTTAAATAAAATAAAGTAAAATGAAGATATTCTTAGGTTTTCGCAAGATATGTTCCAAGAACTGATAAGATATTAAATTATTTTAATTTTTTAATATTTAAATATAAATATTTTTTAAATTTATCATACATATATACAATATTTTCTACAGTATTTATTTACAGAATGAAACAAACTGTACAATTACATTCAACTTGTTTTTGCAACGTTAAACTTATGGTTTTCGTGTCTATAATTATTTTTTAATTGATCCTGTATTTAACTTTTAATAGAATCTATTGTATAAACAATAGTTCCTCTTTTATCATTATCTTCTTCGTCATGTACTTCTTCTTCTTCACTTTCAGAACTAGAAGAACTATCCTCCTTTATAGCTTTATGTACGCGATAATCACCTACATTCTCTGGTATATAACCAATATTATGCAAACCTAGTTGTTGCGTTAATCGTTCTGCTGCGTGCTTCGCTTGCATTTCCTATTAAAAAAATAAAAAATATATTAAATAGAATAATCTTTTACAATATAACTTGATTTCTCTATAAGATAATTTGTCTTATACCTGTAACTTTTTTACATGTTCTCTTTGCAATTGTAAAGATTCATTCAAACTTAAAGATTTTATAGCACCATGTACTATATGAGGTGGAGTAGCAGCAGTAATTTCCCAATATTTTGTATATTTTCTTTCTTTCTCCTTCTCTGGATCATGAACATTACTCTTACTAGTTTTATATGGTTTAAATGGTTCCTTTTTTAATTGATTTTTTTCCTGAGATTTTTCAACTTTATCAATAACATATTTTACATGTATTGGTTCTGCAGATGTTTCATTTTCAAAAGATGCAATTTCCTTTAAGTCTTCTGGTTTTATTAATGATTCCATTGGTTGTAAAGGTATAATTTTCTTTTTATGTACACCAGTTCCTGTAGGCTATTATTGTATAGACATTGATAAGAATATCTGTCTTTTTATAGATATAGTTGTATAGAACTTACTTGTGCTAAAATTTTTAATGGATCTTCTTCTTCATCATCACTATCCAATTCAATGATTTTATTTTTATGAATTTCTTTGGTATAAGAACCTGTCCATTCTAATTCATTCATTGCTGCTTTTCCTTCGGATGCTATATTCAATCTTGATAGAAATACAGCTGCTTTATCTATTTCTTTCTGATAATTGAGTATGTTTAATAATTTATCTCGAAATGCTATGATCTTTTCCCCTTTATCAGGAAGTATCGAAATAAATTTTCTGAAAAATAATATATAAGAAAATATTGAAATAAAACTTGTATTACATACTACTCACCTATTTGTTAGCATTTTATTCTGTCGATCTAAAAGTTCTTCTAATTCTATCTTTGATTTGTTAGCTAAATCTTCAATATGTCCTTGATTCTCCTTTTTTGTTGGCGGTGGTATATCCCCTGGTATTTTTTTAATAATCTTCTTTGGATACATTTCTTTTTTTGAATAGATAACCTATTATTAGGGAAATATATTACGACTACGAGTCGGATTCAAACAAAATTTAATTAATATATATACAAAATGTAAATGTAAAGAAAACATTTAAGTTTTTGATATTTTTTTTTATAAATTAACGTTTTTATAAGACGATATCACACAAAAAAATATTATATGATATAATAATGCAGTTAAATTAAAAAACGTTTAAATAATGACTTATTTGATCGCTCATAACCTAAAAATCATTCTGTTATTGTCAATTCTATGAAAGAATAAGCGATTGTGTATACTAAACATACATAAGAAATTAATATTTCATTATTTACATAAAATCTATAATCTATATGATTAATACATTTTTAAAATTTTACGCGAATGAAATTAACGTTAACAAGATGGCGGTTACATTTTCACTTTCATTACATGCCCTGACATATAGAATCGAATTGTGTTCCATTCTCAAATGATGAAATTAAACGACGAAGAGGCAAAATATAATACCTTTTAGTGTGCGTATATATTTATTAATTATTATATATTTATAAATTATTAATAAAAAAAGAAAAAAGAATTCTGTTTTCTAGGAAAAATAAGTTTTCCGTAAGTTGGCAATCCTGTACTATTGGTATACAAGTAATAATTCTTTTATACAAGAAAACTTTTTTAATGCATTAAAATAATCAAATTTTGTTATTCAAGAGCTTACTGAAATTATATACTTTACATATTTGTTTGACAACCAATTGGATTTAATTTTTCTAGTTCTTAATGTGATATAATATACCACTAGATGGCGCTCGAGGCAATTCTGAAGTTTTATAAGAGGGGAGTTGCTTTCTTCACAATCTAATCTATGGATCATATCTTACCGTATAGTACCGATAGAGGAAAAGAGAAACCCAACGTATGAGTAGATCAGTCTGTCGGTACCGAGCAGTTGGGGAAGAAGGTTTGGCGAAATAGGTAGTAGTAGGTATTCAGCTAGGCGATCAAACCAACGAGCAGGTAGAAGGGTGAACAGAAGGGCAGGAAGAAGGGCAGACAAAAGAACAGGAAGAAGGCCAGATAAAGGAGCAAAACTAGCAAGAGAAAGAAAATCGTAAATAATAACGAGTCATCGAAACTGTAAGTCATTCAAAACGGAGTCTTGCTTACGATATAAGAAGAGGTAGTATTTGACGGACAGACGGGAAAAAGAACAAAAAAGAAGGCGCTGAGAGGACGCTTCAAGAGAAAGAGAAAAAGTGAAAGAGTGTAGCTGCATTCTTTCGAAAAAAGAATACTTGGAATATCGTTTGGTGTAATCACAAATTTTATTGCAAATAAAGAAGAATGTTCCACGTGAGAAAATTGACGAGATCACCGATTGGTTTGAAACAAGTACCCAGTAATGATGTGCTCAAAGGCACGCTCGTTCGAGCTACGGCAGCCTTGCAAATGCGAGGTTACGCCGAACATCAAATCCCTGAACGTCTAAAAGATGTGCCGAATGCAGCGAATCCAAAATTTTTTGATATGGTCGAATATTTTTTCCATCGTGCTTGTCGGATTGCCGAGGATAAGCTCGTCGAAGACATTGCTAAGCGTTCAAGGATAACAGTTGAGGAACGTAAGAAAAAAGTCAAGGGAATATTAATGCTGATGGAACCATGCGATCACATTCTTGAGACATCTTTTCCTCTTAGACGCGATTCCGGTGATTACGAAATGATTACAGGTTATCGAGCTCAACACTCGACACATCGAATACCTTGCAAAGGAGGTATGTCTATTCTTTTATCTTTTTACTTTTTATTATTTATTATTTATACGTCGATCACTTAAGGATTTATAACGATTTAACTTAATGATTTATTTGTTTATTTTTTATTTATTTATTTTATTTTTTTTTTGTTCACTGCTATAACGTTTTATTCACTTTGAGGAAAACGAAGAGAATACGTCTGTTATACGTGAGATACGTTACGATTCGCGTTTAATAAAAAAGTTTCGTGATACGACTCGTATACTTTTCTATCGATATAGTTGAGTCGATAGCATTAGATCGTCTTATAGCAGCATCTTTCAATTTCGCTTTGCGTCTCTATATGCTTTGTGTATTTATTCGCGCGTAAAGTCAAAAGAGAAAGCGTTATATATTTTCAACTAATCAATGTCATTGAAATTTCGCTGATAAATAAATGTTTGGTAAATAAAACATTTCTAAAAAATAAACACAAAGTAAAAGTACATTAAGGTAAATTGATTCGAAAACAAAAAATCGTGACGTAAGCGAAGGCTGGTTGCAATCAATTTCGATAGAACGATATTTATATTTATATTAGTATGGCCCAATCAGAATCCAATTGGATGGTTTCTTACATCATGATCTTATATGTTTCTCATTGTTAGAATTAATTTCTCAAAGTGTAAAATATTTTCCTTTCGATACTCGTTCAACTTGTGTCAAAATACATTGCGAGCTTATATCTTTCATTTAAAAAGATATTTAATATGTTTTAATATAATTCTTTGTTTAATCGAAATGCTATAAAAATGTGAAGAAGCGTTTGATGTTGGGGATTAAAGAAGATCAGATAATCGTAAAAATACTCTCGATGAGTCTATGACTTAGTTACGTCATATATTATTGACGATAAGGGAGATGAAAAATGAAGATAGATATTAAACATTCTGTTGTATTTTATATCGATTATTTAAAAATGAAAAATATATATATGCGTGTGTGTACGTGTGTGTAAGTAAAAATATTTCATAAAATTTATATTTTTTCAAATTTTTCTAAATAAATATTTAAGCATAATTAATATTTTTAATTTTTTGATTCTAAAGAATAATGATTCATAACCTAAATATATGTATATATATTGGTGTCAATAGACAAATAATGCAATACTTTAGTAGGTACATTAAAAATTATTCTTTATTCTAACAGCATAAATTTTATGATCTGATAACCATACATATGATATAAAACTGATTACAATGTGAAATAAGGTTAATCATAAAGCCTATATTTTTTCAAACTTTTCTAAGTAAACATTTAAGCATAATTAGTATTTTTAATTTTTTGATTATAAGGGGTAATGATTCATAATTTAAATATGTGTATATATATTGGTGTCAATAGATAGATAATCCAGTACTTTATATAAATTATTACAAATTAATTCTTGTTTTGACAGTATAAATTTTATGATTTGTTATCTATATATATGATATAAAACTGATTACAATGTGAAGTGAAGTTAATCATTTTTTCTCTTTTTTTCTTATATAATGTATTATTTTCTTATCTGGAAAATAGCACGCTAACGTAAAGATTAGAAACAATAAGTATAAGGATTGTTCGAAAGTACCAGTTGAAAAAATATTAAACAAATAGAAAAACTTATATTAATATCAATTAACTTTATTTTATATTGTGATAAATTTCATCTTAGAATTATAAAATATATCAATTGTAAGGTACAGAAATATTAGATCATTGTTTATTGATACCAATATATACTTGAGTTATGAAACGTCACGCTTTAGTATGCATTTACACTTATGCGCATTTAGTTTTTTATTATTAATATATTGACTGCCATATTGACTATTTTATGTAGATGAAAAGATTCTTATTTGATAATAATTTAAAACTAATTATCAAAAAAGTTGATCATTTTAGAAATTTAGAACGCAGCAGTAATAACAATAAGGAATAAAATTTATACTTGTCTTTTTTCATTTTCATTACATTTTTTGAATCTAAATATTGTAGTAATTTGTATTGTTTTACTCACGAATATTGATATAGAAAGTAAAATATAGAAATGCGTACATATTCGTATATCAATCTTCAGAAGGAAATTGCAGTATACAATAAAAAAATATGTGATTCAATCTTTATCGGTGTCGATATTTGGCAAAATGTGGATTGTATCGCTTAGCGTTAGCTGAACATCCCTTTCGTCCCAAGCTCGCTTTTATGGTTACGCTGTTCGCGTATGTAAGGACTCTTCGCACACTTGTGACGATTTTACGGCTTCGGAACTTATGAAGAGGCGGTCTTAACCTCGATACAAGAAGACTAAATTATCGCTTGATTCTTCGACGAATGATGACATTGGAAAAAAGAAGAGTTAAATATTTTATCTCGTTTCATTGTTTTTAATGTAGTCTTTTTTTTTGTTTTCGATTCTTTTAACCTCTTTTCCTCTTTCAACAAATTTATTCAAGGAGAATGATAAAAGTACAAGTAGAATCATTGACCGCGTTCAACAGAACAAGCAGCTTACGATTTCTTCTGAACGTATTTTTTTGGAACTACTATATATTTGATGTAAATTTGAGCGTGTTTTGTGTCATGATTAAACTTTGCATAACTTGAATTTGTTGAATAAATAATGGATATAATGCGATTTATCATATTGGATGAAGTTCTTGATTTAATTAAATTAAATCAACATGACTAAATGAGTCAAAATATTTCTTATTTATTTATCCTTATATTCTATATTCTGTATTCTATTTTATTTTTTGTATACATTATTTAATAAATAGATTAAATATTTTAAAATATCATTTTTAGATACAATAAATCGAATGAATGACTGAAACTAAATCGAAAACTTTTTATAAGAAAATATGTTGTTCAGACGAGAGATAATACGAATAGTAAAATGTATAAATATAATGAATATTCAAATAACGAAGGTTATTGTAATAATAAAGAAGATTAAATGAATTCAAGCGCACGTATGCACATGCCTCATAAAAATGAGAAAATTAGCGTGCGAATAGTTGCTTTGTCTCTCTTTATTTACGGATATCGAGTTACACTCGATAATTCGCGTTTTAGTAAGTCGGACTTAACGTAAAAAAATATTCTTGTGTGTAAATTATATTGTCGGGTGCGTATTATATATTTTTTCCACGTTGTTTTTTATGAAATAATAACTTGATCAATATAATTTATCCATTTAATGCATAAGATATAATATATAAATGTATATTCGAACTGAACGAACATTAAGTTAAAAATTAGGTTAGGAAATAAAATAAACATATGGAAGACTGAAAGTGTTATAATTTTTAATCTAATTAAATTTATTCTTTGGTGATGTTTGAAAAAGAAAAAGAAAAAAGAAAGAGTACTCGATATTGCAGTTATTTGAAGAGATGTCTTTACAACATTTATTTTGAAAGGTATTTAAAATGTTGAATATATATTATAGAATTATATTTTAAAACATTACCCGTCTTTTTATAGCTCCTTTAAGACATAACATCCGTAATACTACATTACGAAATATGATATTTCGTTATCACCTTTTGTTTAATTGTAAGAATCATGTGAGATAGAATGAAACAGTTCTCTTATGTTAGCCAAATAAACAGAGAGAGACGATGATAGAGAGAGAACATGTACAATGCAGCATGTTGTTTTTGTTCGACGAGATGAGTCACTACTTAGGTATTTACTTAGGTAATAATTACTTTGTTTATCACAATGTGTCTATATATTCGTTCCGTCACATGTCCAGGGTTTACTTACCATTCCATATCAAAGAAGATAAAAGTAAGCGAAAAAGAGGTTCGACGAAACGTAGGTCTTATTTACTTAGATTCTCGATAACAGAATTGATTGATTATATCGTTTATATAAATCATTTGTGAACATGAGCATATCTCAAATGCTTTGATATATGTGTATGTTTGAAAAATTTTACGATGATTACGTCGCCAAGCATAAACACATGTTGCTGCCAAATGTTCGTTAGTAATCTGGCATCAAAATTAATCATACGATATAACTATAATACATGCTCAATGACAATGACACGATATTTAAGGTCAATGAGCTCTTTTTGTAACATCTGCAATTGGCTCTCGTGTTTGTTCGTATCGATTTATTTGTTTCTTTTTTATTATTATTATTATTATCATCGTCGTCATCATCATCGTCATCATCATCATCATTATTATTATTATTATTATTATTATTATTATTATTATTATTATTATTATTATTATTATTATTATTCGATAATTATTTCATTTATGGAGACGGTATTATTGTATAGAAAAGCATATTTTTATGTTTTCGGTAATAATGATTATTCAATGTGTATTATATACGAATATATATATTTATATATTGTACACATACGCAGATAACTTCGTGAAAACGTAAAACGAACTTTAATATTTAACAAGAAATAGCTTATACACCATTAGCAGATTTGCAAGAAAATTTCTCAAGAAAATAGTAATTTATCCGGAACATTCGTGGATCATGTCCTCTCAGGCCTATCCGTTTCGAATTCGTTCCGAATTCTTGTAAGCTAACTCATAACAGTAAATTACATATTATACTTATTTATCTATGTATATATAATACGTATATGAATATGAAATCTCCGATTTATAACGAGCTCTTTTCTAAAATAGACTTCATAATTTGTTAAGTCAACGGCTCGCAGTTGTTACGAAAAATAGTGAAGGAAAATGACTATTACTCGAAATTTAATGTTCCGACAATCGCTGCAATCACTTGAGTGTTCATTAATAATCTACTTAAGATAAGTCCGTCTTTCGATAAATTGTGATTTTTTCAAAGATCTTTTTCTACATTAACGACTTGTTTTTCAATAATATCTCTTGGATATCAATATGTTTAAGCTTTAGAGAGATTACATGAATCAATTTGCCTAATGAGAAATAAACTGCTATATTTAACAGTATGATGATCTAGAAAAAATCGCATTATTTTCCATTATATTTTTTTATTGTTATTATTATTATTATATTATCTTTTTTTAATTTTTTAATCTTATTCGTGGTTACGTCGATATTTTTTTAAGATAAATTAGGAGAAAGTTAAAACAATTTAATTATTTTACTTTGTAAGCATAATTATCCTAACAAAGTTTATACATTTTGCAGGTATCCGTTTTTCCATGGATGTTTCTCGAGATGAGGTAAAGGCTCTATCTGCATTGATGACATTCAAATGTGCTTGCGTGGATGTACCTTTCGGGGGTGCTAAAGCCGGGATAAAAATCAATCCTAAAAATTATTCCGAGCATGAACTTGAGAAAATCACAAGGAGATTCACATTGGAGCTTGCAAAGAAAGGATTCATTGGTAAGCTTTCTTTTTAACTAAGAATGAAGAACTTCGAGATTTTATATATCATACAACATCGTTTTGGCATCTCAACCAACAGCGTCTTGTTACGTCATTCCGTACGCTTGCAGCGTCGACGTTATTTCATTTGTGATAATTTTAGATCAAATCTATCGTAGAAAATTTACATTTGTGTGAGCTTGCTTAAAATAATCTGTACCTTGTTTCTGTATCTATTATAATATCGTAAAGAACAAATTTCATGCACAGAGGACACAACTAGAATTCTAACATGTAGCTTATTGGGACAACACTTTTTTTTTTAGTTTTTAATTTGTTTTATTCATCTTTCGTGTGCCTACAAATAAAATAATATGTATTATAACTTTCGAAACGAAATGAGATGATATGCAGAAAATAGAAAATAGAAAATAAAAAGCTTCTTTTTTTAAGAGGGAGACATATCGATATAATTATTTTTCGTAGGACCTGGCGTGGACGTACCTGCTCCTGATATGGGAACTGGAGAACGTGAAATGTCTTGGATCGCTGATACCTATGCGAAAACGATCGGTCATTTGGATATCAATGCTCATGCTTGTGTAACTGGTAAGCCCATTAATCAGGGTGGAATTCATGGACGAATATCTGCGACTGGTCGCGGAATATTTCACGGATTGGAAAACTTCATTAACGAAGCTAACTTTATGAGTATGGTTGGTACGTACCATTCACCATTGAAAATTTAGACTTTTCTCATTGAATTAAAGTTTTGATATTTTATTTAATATATTGATTATTTAGGTACTACGCCTGGATGGGGTGGAAAAACTTTCATCATTCAAGGTTTTGGTAATGTCGGTTTGCACACAATGCGTTATTTACATCGTGCTGGTGCTGTTTGCATAGGAGTCCTCGAACACGATGGAGCAATCGTTAATGACCAAGGCATCGATCCAAAGGTAAAACTCAAGATCTATCTTCTATAGATTGTAAATATCAATCATACCGATTACAACACTCGTTCAAATATTTTTTTTTTATTTTAGCAACTAGAAGATTATCGTATAGAGTCCGGAACGATTGTCGGTTTTCCCGGGGCCAAACCGTACGAGGGAGAGAATCTTATGTACGAGCCTTGCGATATATTTATTCCTGCTGCAGTAGAAAAAGTCATTACCAAAGATAATGCGTCCCGTATTCAAGTAAATATTCATTAAATTGAGATGATGGTAAACGAAAGATCATAAAAAGATCGTTCGATATTATTTGCTTGTATTGTTTTTTTGTATTAGGCCAAGATAATAGCGGAAGCTGCCAATGGTCCAACGACGCCAGCTGCCGATCAAATACTTATCGAGCGAAATATTCTTGTTATACCAGATCTTTATATTAACGCTGGTGGTGTTACAGTTTCTTTCTTCGAATGGTTAAAGAATTTGAATCATGTGTCGTATGGTCGACTCACTTTCAAATATGAACGGGAATCTAATTATCATTTACTTGGTTCGTCAAATGCAATATCAATTTAATACCGTAAATGATATACCAATTAAAAATAATTTTATTAATATTTTTGTTTACTACGTTACAGAATCTGTACAAGAGTCATTGGAACGTAGGTTTGGTTGTGTTGGTGGTCGTATTCCTATTACTCCTTCGGAAGCTTTCCAAAAACGTATTTCTGGTGCATCCGAGAAAGATATTGTACATTCAGGATTAGATTATACGATGGAACGATCTGCCAGGGTATATGTTACAATTCCATAAAGATTCTTAACGATAATAATGATATAATTATTCGATTACATTTGTTTATATATATTATTGTACACTTTTATATTATTTCCATAGGCCATTATGAAGACCGCTATGAAGTTCAATCTTGGTCTTGATCTGAGGACGGCAGCCTACGTAAATTCAATCGAAAAGATATTTACAACGTACTCTGAGGCTGGTCTCGCTTTTTAAGTACTAGTCAGAAAAAATTTATTAAACGTAATAGGGCGAACACGATAACGGAGTGCTAACAAAATGTCATAAGCCAGTATTTCAAAGACTATTCACAGTTTTACCACTGGTAATGTTGACCATAAGACAAAACGTTCCATGTACATTGTTTTATGCATCATTCTTCGAATGCGCCGCAATAATTTGCCTAGTGCATATATATATATGTATGTATAATTATATATATATATGTATATGTATATGTCTATATATATATATATATATATATATATATATATATATATATATATATAATTATACTTAAGAGGACTACGTGATAATTATAGATACAATTGCGCGAAATCGCGACCAATACGAAATAATGTTCAGTCATTTATCTAACCAGGGGAATGTAAGACCAGTGCATTTTTATATTTCAATTTTTATTTATCGGTTCTAACATTTAGGATACCGATAAATTTATATCAAAGTGATATACGATTGAATATTTTCGCGCTTTAAACTTTGCCGTATATTAAACTACTGCCGTATAGTATATCCATTGAGGATAAAAATGAAAGTTTAAAACTGGTATTTATAACAAAAAAAGAGGTTTTTAATAAATTAAGAAATACAATACATTATACACTAATATTGTCATACATTCTAGGCTGATGTTAATAAACACACGATCATAAGTGAATATGAATTAGATAATTATAATGTAATACATTGGTTATTGACCCTGTTATGAATCCTTGAACCTTTTACATATGCTCTACATGTAAAAAAGTCAAGCTCGATAGAACACGTGTTTTATTCTCACATATAACATTTAGAAGCTGTTCACATATCTATAGCAGTCATAGTTATAGCAGATAAACGATATTTAAAATGTACTTCATTTAAAAACTTTAAACTAGTGTCGACCTTCAAATAATCTTTAGAAAAGCATATATATATATATATATATATACACACACATACTTGTGTTTAATAAATAATATTCTATATAATTAATTATTATCAAATCGATCTCTATTTGTTTCTTTATCTAATAATTTACGTGTTATTTTAAAAAATTCTATATACAGAAAGAATACATTCGTCTTGAATCATCAGGAAACAAGAATCTATCGGTTTGAAGACGAAACGAATGATCGCTTAGATAGTGACCTCTTATAACGAGGAAAGCGTACTTTATTTCGAAAGGACTGTTTTGATGCTTAAATGACAAGAGGTCAGCACCGTTTGAAAGTGGAAGGGTATCGGTACGTGAGGACGAACTGCGCGTGGCCGAACATAGCGTTAACCAATGTCTACTAGTTAGGGTGGCGGTCGTCTCGTATAAGGGACTCTGAAGCCACGGTGACGTTCACGCTTTGCTCTGTCTGCCTTTTCATTTGTGTAAGAAGAAACGACACAAGGTGATAAAAAGTTTATATTATTTCCATGGAATTCCTTTTATGTTTTCCTTTTCTTTTATTATAACATTATCAGTCATTTCTTACATTATATATATATATTTTTTTTAATTATATTTTTGATATTTCTACTTACAAAAATGTATATGTTCTTTTCTTTTAAAAAACAAGGGATCTATCAACGGAGATCTATGATTGTAAAAATAATGTCTTAAAATATCAGTGATTTGTTTTAGATATATTTTTAAGTGCAATAACAATGTTCGATTAGTGGAATTACGCGGTGGAAAATATCCATCCTGGTGGAAAGAGCGTTATCGTGTCAACAACGTGTTTTCCGTGTGATATTATCTCGATGAAATATTACCAGAATGCTATATGTTTTGACCCTCTATTTATATTGTCTGGATGAAATAGGGAATAGAATAAAATTGTTCTTTGGAAGGACGAGCCGTATTTTTTTCGAGAAATAATGGATACGATTGTTTCAAATAAATACGAAATTTTAATGGAGCTTTTTGATTAAACATTCTGATTAATCTATGCAGATCCCATCGGAATAAACTACATTTATTATTAAGTTGACGATCTGTTATCATGCCATAACATCTTAGAATGATATAGAAATGAATTTAATATTTAATTAGCAATTTCATGTTTTCGCATATAACTACTAAACAACATAAAATAGGACGAAAGAAGTTTCATAAAATATTTTACGATTCTTCGGGATAATAAGAATTATCTAATCAAGTGTATACGTTCGAAAAGAAGATTTTCTCTGCGAATTACATAATCAGAAAAATAAAATTTTTTCTTCTCTCATAGTTACAAAATTACATGCTAATAATGAGATATAAAATCGTCCGTTTTACTTTTGTATCCGATTTTTTTTTTACTTTTAGACATCATCACTGTTAGTGTATTATACAATTATCATCGTAAAAAGTTTCCACATGTTATAACCTTTGATAGAAATATAATTGTTCAATTTTGTTTGAAATTCTATAAAAATTATGAGTTTTCTAAATGTAATAAAAATTCTCGGTTTTCCCTTTCTTTCGAGTAGATATTTGTATTAATTTAAATTTAACTATTTTAGGTGGCGAAGTTTGAATCTCGCGTTAACCCCATAGAATCTCTTCCTATGGCGACTATGAGCAATGGCAATGGATCCACGATTCAGATCAATGCGCGTCCGGATGACATACGAGATCGTATTATCGGAGGTAAGATATTCTTTTAGTTGAAAAAACAAATGGTTGAAATATAAATTGGATAATACATAAACACTTGAAAATTGATTGTGAAAATTAATAAAAAAATCGTGAGATAAATAATACTCCATAGGATTTTAATAAAGCAATATTAGGTAATGTAAATACAAGAATTACTCGATTAACATATTGTATGCCACGTCATTCGTATATATATATGACATTAATGTTTCTTACGAGGTCGCCTCATTCATATATATAACGGGTATATTGAGCTAAAAATATATATGTATATATATACCTTAAAAAAAAATATATATATATATACTCATGTTAATAATACTATGAGCATATAAATTGAAAGTTTTGTTAAGTTAATTACGATGAAAATATAAGTATGTTTGTTTTTAGTTAAATTGACATTTTAGCTTAGTAAAAATTAGAATCAATAATTTTGTAACAAGTTATTTAATTTTTTTATGTAAGTTTAATTCATTTATAAGCAAATATTTTCACATTCAATTTAATACTTCATCATTATATTTAATTTATTTATGTTTTAAATTGAAACATTTCATACATATTTTGGGGAAATAAGTGCATTAGATGCAAGAAGTGTAAACTATTTTAGATTTGTTCTGTGCTACTTTGTACCGTCCTTCTTGCTGTTCTAGCATATCATTGCACATATTTTCTATGTAATTTTTTGTCAGTTGTATCGGTTTCTTGTAAAAACTTTGGAAATACTTTTTCGAGATCTTGCTAAATCGTGTTAAATATTTAGCAGTTTTGCCACAATGTTTTATCTAAAGGCTTGAATATTAATTGTTTTCTTTGTAACATGTTAGTATATCGCCCATTTATTATTGCTAATTCAAGAAGAAGTTCAATGGAGAGTTTCTTATACCATTTGACATTTTTTCTAAGAATTGTTGCATAAGTCATTTGAAGTCATTTGATTTGATAAGTCTATGTTAGTCTTACCTTTATTATATGCTAGAACTTCTAATGGCTTTTCCAACATTTTTTTTATATCTACATGTTTTTGTGAACTGACGTGGCCCTTTCAGCAATGCCTTAAATGTAGCCTATTTTTTCCTTTACGATATAATTTTTGTTGTTTTAGAATCAATTTCCATACTATATTATAACTTCACCTTTTAACTAGACAATATTATTAAGCTGACATGTGGTTTAAAATTAATAAATAAACCATAATGCGAATTTGGTATGAATGAATTATTGCTTAAGTGTAAGGAAGGTCGTAATCTTTACTTTATCGTAAAGAACTTTAAGCAAAGCTACGTAGTTGTATCACTAGTCGGAAAAAGTCACGGAGGCTTCTACGATATATTTTAGGAGATATCGAAAATGTTAAAGATTTAATTGGGCTAACTCGAGAGTTAGAAATTTTGCCTACGAAGATTCTGAGTTAAGGGTTAAACTGTTTAATTCACAAGACGAAATCACGACGTATAAAGGATGTTTTGGATTTTTAAAAAAGTATTAGTTCTGTATCGGACTATTTTTTTCTTTTTAAACATTTGAATTTTTAAATTTGCAAGTTTCAAATTGAGTTAATTTTTTTTTTATTCTATTCGGAATAAAAAATTACAATATTGTTGAGCACCAGTAATTTCATCTAAAAAAATTATTTTATGTTGCACATTATATCAGCAAGTACTATAAAATTATTAGATTCTTGAAAATGTTTATTTTGATGTTAGATGATGATTTATTTATTAGTACAGATATTATAACCACAAGTCATTAGTTAAGTGCTTTCTATTCTTTAAGTGATAACAGTAAATCATCAGATTTTTATTTAGCGGTATCATTAAATCAAATTATTGTCAAACTTAAACAACTTTGGCAATTTCAATTTCTTTACGAAGACTTGATACAACTCAGACGAAAACGGAAACATTAAAATAGTATTTTCGTCGAATAGATTATCGTATAACAATAGCCGATATTTCAGGCGGTAAAAACAGTGAAATGAAGAACCTTAAATAGTAAGCAGTGGTATAAGCGAACATTAGTCAGCCATCTATAGGTAAACTTGGTTTCTCTAGCATTCACCTTGTACGTATATATATTCACGATCTTCATCTTTGCGTTAGAAATATAGTTCAAGACTATACGTTGAATGCAATCGATGAAGCCATTGTATTAATGTACAGATCGAAAAGTAAAAATTACAACGAATGATTGCTCTTCAAAGATATTTGTTTTATTGAGAATCTGTCCGATAGGAAAATAAAAAGAAACAGGAAATAAAACGTTGACGTGTGACGTTTTCATTGGAAAAAAGTATGTGGCAGAATAGGGGTGGAAAAGTAGGATGGACATTGGTAGAATGAAAGATAAGAGTAGGTCAGAGGGATAGGAGAAAGGATAGGATACCAGTACGCGCATTTCGCGCATTTCGCGCATGCCACTACGAGGAGAGAAAGATAGAGAGGACTTTCCATGTGAGTGGGCGGCTGAACACGGCCAGACTACGGAGCAAATATCGGTAGAAAAAAGTGTGACATTTCGAATCTTGAATAATTTGCTGCTACGTGCTCTACTACAGATCTGAAAGTTCAGTAACGAACCTACATTGAGAGAAAGAGCGAGAGAGAGAGAGGGAGAGAGAGAGGGAGAGAAAGAGGGAGAGGGAGAGAAAGAGGGAGAGGGGAGAGAGAGAGCAAGGGAGGAATTCACTGACTCAGGTCAACAGGTCACTGGGCACATCGTTAGTAACTATTTCATTATGACAGACGGTAAGCTTCAAAATGTACATTAAGAATAAAGTAATCGAGGAAAATTGATTTGGACACTTAAAAGATCTTCGTAAGGCGTACTATAATAAATTTCGATTAAGAGTTAGGTATATTTTCTTAGGTGCGGTTTCTAATAAGGTCCTTGGTTATAATTTGTTCATATTTTTTACTTCACAATACTATTCTTGTTGAATTAATATACTCAATATTCTTAAAAAGGTGCCATTGACTTTATAAACTTGCTTTTTATCATATATAATGGACGTAAATTTATTCAGTTCGGTGTACGTAGCTTACCCATAAAAGGACGCGCGTACGAATATATCGATCCGTAATTCTTATTCTTTCTCTCGCCGGCGTTATCGTTAACAAAATCGATCCTGAGTTTAAATGAGTTATCGAACGAGAAACAGTTTGTATATTTACTGTGTATGGGAGTGGTGAATTACGTTTCACGCAAATTCTGGCCAAATTTTCTTTATTCTTTCTTACCTTAATTTCGAAAATATCGAAGAAAAAATTACGGAAGAACGAAAAAATAATCTATGGAATTATGAAAAATTATACGAGTCTTTCTTGATGATTATCGAAATTTTACACGCAAGGGATTTACTCACGAAACCGCTTGTGTAGTTTTCAACTTTAGCGTAATTTCTTCTTATATACATATCTATATATACCTCTGATGTACGATATTCATGTCGATGGACGAGAAAATACATAGTGCATATGTAGTCTCATTTACTAGCCATTATCGATCTTGTACTATGAAGAAAATGGCAAATTCGTTTATATGTATCGTATTTCTATGAATAATAAAAAAAAAAATAATAATAGTTTTGCGAGAAAAAGAGATTGCAATAGTGTATTGTTTTTATTCAAAGACTATATACAATATATTATAAGAGCAAGAGACTAAAAAGCTTTCGTACACTTAAGAGGATGGTATTATGGATTGGACTATATAAACACTCGTTAGTTAACAGCTAGGCTGGAAAACACTTTTGAGAAAGTATAAGAGTATACTCTCTTAGGAAAGGGGCTAACGAAAGAAGCTATTCATACTATATCAACGATAGAAGAGCAGCTCTTATGTGACTCGTAGAATCGAGGCAACTATACATCATTTATTATTCGAGCTTCTTTTTTGTAGGTTAATGAAATAATCGAGGTTTCCGTTCTTCAATCTTAGTTTGAAAAATTTGTCTGATTGTAATTATACATACATGTGTCCTAATTAATAGCTCGGGCTGGTTTTATGAATTATTAATGGACGAACGTATATTCGATTTACTCTCAAAACATTACTTGTATTTAATTTTCTGATAATTGTTAAACTACCCTATATCAAGCATATCGATAAAATTTTCGTTTTTATTGTTTCAGCGGAGGATTCCACACAAAGCGATTCAAAAACCTGTGGTAATATTCTAGTGGTATTGTCTTGGATTTTGGTGATCATGACTATGCCATTCTCTCTCTTCGTTTGCTTTAAGGTACAATTTTAAAAAGGTGTATTCGGTTTTTTTCTTTCTTTTAACGTTCACTATATAAGCTGCTATAACCCTCGTGCATTATTATTAGAACGGACAATTGACCTCTAAGAACCGTCGACATTCTATAAAAGATGCACAGAATTCTGTTAATAGTAAGTTCTATCATTTCTTTGATAGATTTAGATAAAACTTCGATTATATATAATTTAAAGGGGACACTAACTAAAAAAATTGTTTCCAATGAACAATTATAATAGCTTATATTGCAATAGTAATCCTTTCTCTCTCTTTTTTTCGGAGTATTATAAATATACTTACATGTAAAATAAGTGACACAATCCTTCTTTGAATGGATTTTCAATTACATTTTTAATAAATTTTGATAATTCTGTCTTACGAATATTAGGGATAAGAGCTAAAATATTTTGTTATTATGTTTATAGGTAGTACAAGAATACGAAAGAGCGGTTATATTTCGATTGGGCCGTCTTCTATCGGGCGGTGCTAAAGGTCCTGGTAAGTTTCTTTTACAATATATATATATATATATATATATATATATATATATATATATAAAACATCAATAATAAAAGACGCATATCTGATATAAAATTCAGAAAAAAGATTAGATGTAAGATACATTATAAGTAACAAAATGTCGTCTCTTAACGATAAAAGTTATGTTTTTTTAGGAATTTTCTTCATTTTACCCTGCGTGGACAATTACGCTCGAGTCGATCTTCGAACGAGAACATATGATGTTCCACCGCAAGAGGTAATTCATTGGAATCTATATTTCTCGAATGGATTTAAATGGGTTAATGGATAATGAAAAAGAGACCAATCGATTATTTTATAGGTATTAACAAAGGATAGCGTTACCGTGTCTGTGGATGCAGTTGTTTATTATCGTGTTAATAATGCCACTATTTCTATTGCCAACGTTGAAAATGCACATCATAGTACGAGACTTCTTGCACAGACGACGCTTCGAAATACTATGGGTACGAGGCCACTACATGAGATACTTAGCGAGCGTGAAACTATCTCTGGTAACATGCAGGTACGGTTTAACATTTGATAATAATGTTTTAAAATTATTGGTTGAGTCGGATCCAAGATTTGCCGAATAAAAAATAGTTGACATACCCGGTTGACTTGGCAAAGACACTTTCATGAAATCGCAAGAAATTGGGTTCCGTATTACTTGCCAAATATAAATAAAGATCATTTACAATATTTTAATTTGTTTAAAAAAATTATTTACTTATAATCTTAATATATCTCTGTATATACATACATATACAAGACTATTTGTAAAAAGAAATTTATTAATACGTATTACAGATTTCCTTGGACGAAGCTACCGATACATGGGGCATAAAAGTCGAACGAGTCGAAATGTAAGAATCGAAAGAATATCATTACATTTTTTGTTGTTATCTTTTTAATATTCTAATTTTACATAAATAAATAAAATTTGTAGCAAAGATGTACGGTTACCTGTCCAATTGCAACGAGCTATGGCAGCAGAAGCAGAGGCAGCTCGTGAAGCTCGTGCAAAGGTAATCGTTATATCTATTCGTATATTTAGATGAAAATGATTTGTGATATTTTGTATTTAGGTCATCGCCGCCGAAGGTGAGCAAAAGGCAAGTAGGGCGCTAAGAGAAGCGTCGGAGGTAATCGGAGATTCTCCGGCAGCATTGCAACTACGTTATCTTCAGGTAAGACAATTACATCATTTTCTTACTATTTTATAAGAGTAAGCACTTACTAATTAATTTTTTATCGTAGACTCTTAACACCATCTCGGCTGAAAAGAATTCGACTATCGTATTTCCATTGCCTATTGACATGCTTACATACTTTATGAAAGCAAAAGAAATGTCTTAATTCTATGTATTATTCCAATGACATATATTCAATATGTAACAAAAAGGTGATAAAGATTGGAAACTGTGAGAAGATCGACCAAATAAGTGGTGATCGTATCTCTTATGTACGTATTCGTTACGTTAACAAGACTTAAATCTGACCAAGCAGAGCAGAGTTGCTAATGTTAGACCAAATTTCAACGTTTATTATTAGATTAGACAGGCCATAAGATTAATGTTCTTGTTGAAATAAAGAACAGTTCGCGGCGTTACGAATTTTCGACACCGGATACTTAAAAAACATTCATCGATATTTTTGGATAATCTTATAACACCACTGCTCTATTTACAAACTAATATAAAGTATTTGACCAAATGCAAACTGACATTACTTTCAATCAAAAATCGCAATCATAAGCAAATAGAACATCGAAGAAGTGCGCGATGAATTAGGGTGAGTACATAATATATTATATAGGTATATTCGACGTAGAATAAAAAATGAACAAAATTTAATATCTAGCGTCTAATATCGTAAGTTTATGTTCTCACGTAAATCATGGTTAATTTGATAAAAAAAATAAAAAAAGAATTTCACACTGCCAATCAAAATAATGCGTACATGACCGTTTCATAACTTCATATTTCGATAAGAAAAAATTGTTGACTGCAAAATATGCATTTTTGCGAGAAAATGGAATTGATGAATCTTCGTAAGATTTATAAACTACAAGTAAGAATACATTTATCTGATATGAACCTTAAGAATTTTAAGATTAGAAAAGTATTTATATATTATACAATAGAACTTCTAATATACGAACTAATACAGAAATTCAGATGTTCAAATGAAGGAATTTTCGAATAATAAAACAGCAACTATTTTGCCATTAAATTTCATTTATTTTAGAGAAAGACAAAAAAATAATTTTTTATTGTTTTAAAATATAAAAAATTGTCCAATTCTGTTTGGATTTGTACAATCGTCTAGATTACTTAAATCATTTATTACATTTAAGTCTATAAATACGCAATTTCTTCTTGCCAACAAATTTGATTTTGATCGTTATAGAAAAAAAGGAACACTACGTGGAATATATCTGCTTTGATAGTTCAAATAATGAAGGTTCTACCGTAAATCGCCTATTAATTTTTATGGCACTAAAATAATAGAGCTGAAAAATTTATCTCAATATCGAATCGTTTTTACAATAAAAGAGAAGATTGAACGGCAGAGCATAGAAGCATCGTTTAAATATTTAATCCAAATGTAACGGCCTGTAAGGATAAATGGTTTAGCATCGGCAACTCTCTCTTTCTCTCTTTCTCTTTTTCTCTCTTTTTCCGGCAACATATTGCCTTACATATGGTGCTTATTAAAAGTCTTTCTCTTGGTTAGAGGTTTAAATAATAATTAGTAAGTTTGAAAGTTTGTACTTGAACAATTTTTATTCAAATTTTATTAAGGTTCTTACGATCGGCTAAACAGAAATTTAAAGACGTTTTATATTATGATTAGATGTGTCGAACTTTTGATATATAACTAATCGTACCTTCATAATTCATGATTTAAGATTTGAGAACAATTAACACTGGTATGATGTTACAAGAAACATAAGTACGTTTCTATTTTAATAATAACCCATTCAGCAAAGACTGTCGATCGTATTAATTTTCATCTCACTTTCTTATTTTTATTCAATTCACGATTGTGATATGAAAGATATGTTAATTAGCAGTTTAGGTTATTCCTCACAGTCAATTAAAATGCTGCATACCTAAATATTGTAATTTCCATAACAACCATTCTGAATCTCTTTTATGAAAAAGAGATTTTTCAATCTTTTCATTAATTAAGAAAATTACGAAGTATCCAAACTATTGATCTTTACGTTCTCGCATATCGTTTTATACATTTCAGGTGACTGTCTTTATTTTATAGGAAATATTATGATTTAGAAATGATATTATAACGAAATGAATGTCATGGTCGCACTTGCTCGCACATACTTCTAATCATTTTAGTTTACTTTTCTCGCACATATTTCTAATCATTTTAGTTTACTTTCCTAAGGTTTGCTATACAACGATTGTTTTTTTATGTTATTGGAATTTTCGATTTTGTAGTGTTAAGAAATAAACCTACCTCTATTCTATTAAATATATATACTATACATATATACAATATACATACACGAGTGTACTTATGCATTTTTCTATTGACGAATTTTAACTTTGACGAAAGAAATTATCAAGATTAACTTTAGTAATAATTATTGAATTTTCATGGATCAGAAGAAATTGGTGCGAGATCATTAATACATAAACAATCTAAGATGATGCTTTAATTGACTGCTAGGAAGATTTGTTTATTTCTAAATATATTAAGTACATTAATAAGGAGAGAACGACACGAATTATATTATCTGATATTAGACGAAAACTAATTCTCTATTTCTCGTTAACATTGTTTATGAAATATTAATGTTTAATCTATGGTATTTTATGTATATATATATTTATGGTATATATATATATATACACACACACATATATCGACGTGTTATTGTGTGAAAATATATCCAAAGAATGCACTACTGTCGTATGTTACACATGTATTTACGATTGGATCGCATGATTGGCTCGTTAAACGTCTGATTGATTCTTTAGGTGATAGATACTATTAAAAAATCAAAAGTATACGTGTAATCAAATAAAAATGAATGTTTGAAAATGTACAAGCGTACTTATCGAGCAAGTATTATTACGTGTACTTGCAAAAGAATATATAATACTCGCGAGATCCTATTTTTTAATCGGATTAACATCGTCCTAGTATTAAATAAGAAAACTTGTAAAACATTTGGAAAATGATCTTTCAATAAAATGTGGGCTCGTAAGGTTTGAATAACAGTTCCTTCATCTGCCATTCGGATGTCTACGCAATGCCTCACCTCAACTTTGTCGTACACGGTTGTTGAATATAATTTAAACAAAATCCTCTATTTCCAACATCATTAGGTGCTTCGGTTGCATCTGTATGAAAGATTAATCTGAAAGGTTTGACAGTACCTGAAATAAAACGCAAAAATATTTTTATTTGATTATTGAACATATATAAAATAAAAAAGAATACTTTTTGTTGAAAGGGATTGTGATGCAAATAATGAGAATACTTACTAATGACCGAAGATGAGTTAAGGTTTTGATTATCGGCATTAAAGGTACCGCCACACAATCGGTCTACACAGGTAGTAGACATCGAAGGAGATTTACCTACGTTAATCGCACAAGGAATCATCAGCCAATCTGTTTGACACATGGCACCTGTCATAGAAGCTATTTGGGTTCCTTGAGTATTACCCGTTAAAGTGAATGCATTATTACGAGACATTTGTCCTGAACCACTATTAGATACCATCGTAGCTGTAACATTTATATTTTATCGAAATTTATTCGATCAACAAGAAGACATGTATATATATGTGTATACAAGACGAGGTAACACTAATATTTGAATGACTCCCAAATTATACGTTCTATGAAAAATCGTTTCGTGCTAAGGTTAGATAGTTTCCTATTAAGATTACTTATGACAAACATTGTCAACTTTGTTTTACTTTAGTGATATACAAACTTCAACTTAAAGTTAAACAAAACAAATTTTTGAGGAACTAAACAGAATATCTATAGTTAAGTATCAAGTAAACCCAATAAATTTAATATATTTTATATATATAGAATTTTGATGTTATCTCGAGTTTCGTATTAAAAAGTAAGAAATTCCATAGAACAAAACAGGATTGATATTCAAATTTGTATAAAATAATTTTTCATGGAATGTATAATTTAAATAAAATTATGCAATATATAGCTAATTTTGTTTAAGGAACTACTTATAAATGGATAGATTCAAAAGACTAAGATTCCATTTTTTATTGTTTATTTTCGTCATATGAACTCTATAACATGAAATTTTTATTTTATTACGCATAAAATATAACCACCTGCTAAGTATATATTCTCGTTCTTTCAAAAATAATCTTTTCAAATAAATGCGTTATTCAAATGATTATTTCCTTTGTGGCTTTTAAAGAGCAAGAATTTATCAAACATTTAATTTAAATATTATATTTCATTCGTAATAAATAAAAAATTCATGTTACAACGTTTCGATAAATGACAAAAATAAAAAATTCATTATTTTTTTAAATCCCTTCGTAACTTTTAGGTCACCTTATTAAATATTTTTTTGTCGCACCTTCATCCGAACATGGCATATATTGAACGCCACAAAAGTTTCTTTCCATTCTGATGCATATACTGTAATCCTGATTGGACAATTGTAAGCCGGTCGAGGAATCGAAATTGAATGATTTTATTTGCCCTGATACACCGGTAAAATATTGCAAACATCCTTCTTCGGCTCTATAAATTGTGTTACAGCGAATCTGTGAGATTCGGACTTTCCAGGATCGTGGAAAGGAACTTCCGCTCGTGACGAATGTCAGTGCAATGGGATTAGTTTGTCCTATACCAGCATCGATGTACACTGTGAAAAACAAAGAAAACGTGTCTTTGACCAACGATGAATTTCATTTTATTCGAGACTCGTATTAAAATAAAAATCTAACTTACTGTGGTTGTCATTATTAGTTCCACAAATGGTTGGTACTGGATTACCTCCAGAAACAATAAATTGATCGTAAGTGCATAGATTGTTGATCGTCTCGGGTCCTCTTATCGTAAATTGTACAAAATCCAATCTATAAACAGTTAAAAATCTTAATGAATTATGTATAAATTTAAATGTATTCTCGCGTGCGCTATTTAAAATTAAATAAATTTTTAAAGACTGAACACGAAATTATAAATCGTTTATTAGACATAAAGAAACTAATATATCATATGAAGTATGTCAATAATTGAAAAAAAGACGTATTTATTTGTTCAGTCTAAGAAAAAGTATTAATTTTAAATGCGAATACTTTTTTTTACCCATTGTACGTATACCAGATATGTAAATCTGGAAACGATCAAAGAGTACTTCTTTTTCACCTAAATTGGCATACATCTGGATGCAACTTCAAAAGAGTCAGCTGACAAGAGTCCGTACCATCAAACGTCGATGGATAATTAGGATTAACGAAATAAGTATTATTATCGTTGATCGTTTGTCCGCATGAGGCCATGACTAAACGACAAAGGTAATATCGATTTTTGGAAATAAATAATTAAACAAGTCACTTATAATCTGTATTTCTTACCGATACAACAAACGCCATAACCATTTGCACAAACTCCGCTGGATATACCACCTCGCTGCGAACATTCAGTTGATGATATGCAAGTACCATTTTCACCATTCAATCCACCACAGGCATTATTCTCAAATCTTACCACGGTGAAGAGTGGAAAAACTGAAGATAAGTTTTCAACATTTTTACTTTCTTTTATTTTTTTGTTAGTTGTACGATAAACGTGAACTTACGTCGTTTTTCTCTCTTATTTTGTCCCATTCTAACATTTTGAAGAGCTGACATGTGCGTTTCGGGATCGTAAGATTCTTGAGATCGATTTTCATTCGTTTGCCATAAACGTCGTCGCTCTGGAAATTTTTGCATTTTCCATATGTTCCAAGCATCGATTTCAATGCTTATTGCGATAAAGTTAATTACAAGTATAGTTAAATATCGTTTATCGAACATCTCGATGATTATAATATGTATCGAATTTATTAAAATAATAGTTGCTTTAAATTGTAAAAATTTGAAACGTTACTCCGTGCTTACAGATATTACACTAAAGACAGGAGTTACAAAGACGCGAAATTAAATATATTTGAGAAGATGATTTACACGGTCTGCATACCAAGTTACAAACCGATTCTTGCGATTACTAGGGAAAGTCGAGTAATTTAATTGAAGATAAAAGCGTGAGTAACTCGATGTATTGTGCTTATTTCTTGAAGCATGATAATCGTCGCTTTCTTAACTTGTAAGTCATAATCGCTGAAATTAAATAGAACACAGTACTTTCCATTTAGAGTATTCTATACGAAGACGATCACTATTTCGAGTACTTTCACTACCCCATTTTCATTTTTCATGCATATGTCGTAAAGATTCTAACACTTACCAAAGAAAATTCAATAATTTCCATTATAAAAAAGTGGATTCTTTGAATTCTGCCTCAATTAGACTTATTTCTCAAAATGTATATCTCCTTAATTATAGGCGATAGAGATTTCGTTCTTACGAGAAACAGTAATTAGAAATTTATAGAAGAATATACACACAAGTTTTATATCTGTGATTAGATAATTACAGTACAGAAATGTTGCAAACAATACTTTTAAGACAAATTAAAATAAGTAGTCCGTTTTTAATCTTAATTATCGAAGTAAAAGTACAAGGCGAAATAAAAAATTCGAAGTACCCTTTTACAGAAAATACAGCAACAAACGAAAAAAGAAAAAAGGAAAAACCAATAAATATAGCATTATTCGAGCGAAGGTTGCTCGATTAGGATTTTGTTCGGAAAATGGGGCTTTATGTACAGCGGTGGCAGGGGTAGAACAACGTGAGCGGCAGGTATGAAGAGAGAGGGAAAGCAGGGCTGGCAGGAGCGTAGGTGAGCTAAAATAGATCGATGGACGGGTGCGCACGCAAGTGTACCTCCGGTTGACTTGGTGTAGCCTGCAGGGGAGGTAGACCCTACTACGGTCGAGGAAACGCGGGTTGGGAGGAAGGTAAAAAGGAAAGGAGAAAATCGGTAGCTCGGAAAGATTCTTAAAAGCAGAAAATTCGGGAGAAAAGAAGAGAAAATGGAAGAAATGGCTCGTAGAAAAAAGGGTCGAATCCCTGAAGAGTAAAGGCGTACCTCTTTCTCGTTTTCTCTCTCTCTCCCTCCCTCCCTTCCTCTTTCTCTTTCTCTTTCTCACCTGTTTGCCGGCAATAGGATTGACTAGGTGCGGACGGCGGCGTTGGCGGTGGCGGTGGCGGCGGCGGCGCTACAAGTGGCTGGATTCGTAAATCGGGAGCACACGAGCGCGCTCGCCCGCTCCTTCCTTCCAGTTTCCTTTTCGCTGCTTGCGTGGACGTGCACGTTTTCTCGCACGGAAACGTGCGACAGCCCTTCTTAGGATAGCACCTTCGAGTATCTGTCGAGATCGTAGCTTCTCTACTGGGACACATCCAATAGCGTCTTCGATAACTTTGAATTTGGCATTCTTTTTGGTAAGTAAACAAATAACTGACGTGGAAATTCATATTTAACGTTGCACCAGCCAATTTTTTTTAGCTGATTCCCGCTACAATGGGACGGTTACAATTTCTTTGCTTTTTCTTTTCTTATCTTTTCTTTTTGCAATGGAACGTTATCGCCATATCGTCAGGGTTTCGACAGATGATTTAATAGAGAGCCATAACGATATTGACTACGTCTGCTTTGTCATTTCTTAAAACGCACGAACCCATTTATTTTCGCAGATCTCCTTTATTTCAAACGCATAACGTGCTACGACCGTACTAATACGATTTAAATGGCAGCTTTTGAGGAGAAACGCTAATTGAAATTTCCTTGGACCATGCCAACACAACTCTCGTATTACCGAGGGTTGGCTGATTCTCTTACGTCGTCTAAATTTCATTAAGCTACATTAAAACTACTTTCATCAGTTTACTCCATAATTAATTAATTGCTAATCATTTAAATTTCTAAATTTAACGTCGAATACATTTTTATTCGATGTAACCGGATATGCTGGATATTCCTTTCTCGTTGATTGGCCGCTTTATTAATTCTTTCAAAACAAATATCTTTTCTTTGTAAATTTAAAGTTGCTCTCATCGTCGGAAAAACAAAATTGAATAGAAGGTCGTCGATGGAACTCCTAGATCCGGAAAATCGATTCTCGATTTTACGGACGCCAAAGGCTACCTTTGCATTAAAGCTACTGCGGCCCGTATTCCAATATCGATACTCCTTTCCCTACGAAACCGATGCAAATGAAAGGTTTATTGGGACGAAAAAATTCGCGTACGGAAGAATGGAGGCAAAGGAAAAATTGAAGAAATGTTTTGAAAATCTTTCTACGTCGTAATTTTTGTTCACTTTTACCGGCTGGAAGGATCACAAAATGCAATCGATTTTTATAAAAGGGAACGAACAGAACTTCAAACAGTTGACGTATATGCTTAAATACTAATCTATGTGAAACGTAAACATGTTATCGATATCGTATCGATAGGTTCGCTCAACAGGTTAAGCGTATTGTGCTTTGTTGTCGATCGATCGTTAATGTACGTTATAATTAACGATTATTTTTTGTTGTAAATCTTACTAAATGGTACGATAAGTACGATGTTTAACGATTGACCTTAGTGGTCGATAGATGCAACTGTAGTCGAAGGGTTCACAATTATTTACGTAAAATGTGTTTTGTAACAAAAAGTTTTGCGTAGCTTTGGAATATCGATTATTTTGCATGCGTGTGCCTTAACCTCGCGTGGCTACGTTCTACTTTTTATTTACGATATCGCGATGACCAGCTGTCGATCTTCTGCACAATGGAAAATAAAAGGAAATTAAAAAAGAAAAGCACACGGGAAGAACGAAAAGAATATAAACGAAAAAGATTTCCATTCGTATAGCAATTATCGAATTTTCGAGTTATGAAAGGATTCGTTAAGTATCAATGAACTTTTTCTCAAAAAAAGTTCAACAATTCATCTGCATTTCCTCCTTCACGATTATTGGCAGCTATATTGAAATAATATCTATACGAATGAAACGAGAGCACGGATCGATAATGAGCAGATTCAAAAACAAAAAATAGAGAGTTTAGGACTTTGGTATTTTATTTTATTCCTTCTTTGGATCAGATAGCCATTTGTACATGTTAAAAACACGTTTTAAGGTCTTTTAACAATCAGATTTAATACTTGCATAGATAAAGAGAGATATAGTCTACTCGTATGTAAAGTGACCGTAATATGGTTCTGAAAACTAAGTAAATTCTTACTCATGAATGAAGTTTTTTGAAATTGTGAATGGATTATATAAAGTTAATGCGTTATGTCAAGACTTTTTACATATATTTGATAATTGTTCGTGGCTGCAATGAAAATGTAAAGTTTTTTATAAGATTTTTTGTTTTCATTGAATTTTAACAACCGAATCACGTCAATTTATATGGTAAATATCATTGAACTTACTTAATATCTTCGAAGGACTAATACTATAGTTTAAAAATTTAATACTTCTTTGATCAATGCATGACCTTTAAAATTCATAATAGAATTTGATAAAAATATTTCTACAAAGTATATTGTATACTTTATCTTATCATCACAATTGAATATCATTTTGCAGAAAATTTTCAAATTGTTAAATCTATTCACAATTTCTGAATATTTCGTTTCATAAATTAAACAAATGTCTCGAATTAGTATAGTTAAAAGAAACTATAATTATTTTTGCAATTCATTTTATGCATGAATAGGAAACTTACCATGGTAAGGAAACACCTTTGAAACGTTTCGTAGGATCTTACGAAAGAAATTTAATTGCAAGGTTCGTGTACCTCTTGAACGTAATATACTCGTTAATTACTAGCGGTTATTGTTTATTTCTAAAGGAACACGCGACCTGGCATGCTCAATTCACCTACCTCGTTCTTTTTTTCTTCGAACGATGTAAGTCAAGCTTATCGATAGAAGAATCTTGGTGAGTTAAGTAGTCTCACCTTTTACTATTGTCCTTTTTGACTTACAACCTTTTTCCATTTCTTTTTTATACTTATTGGCTTTTTATGATCGGTAGTCATCAAGACAAGAATTCTCTTGGCGAATCTAACGAAAATGTATTGTTGCAGTCGATGGAAACTAATGTACTTGTTCTAAGAGATCGTGTTTAGGAGCACGCGTGCGCATGTGTTATGAGTTTATGAGGAGACACGTACTTAGGTACTAGTTCGTGTTGAGTCACGTTGTTCGGAACAGAGAAGAATACGAAAGCTTATGTTACTTTTAAGAGCTTTTACAGTAAGTATTATCTATAATTTTATATTCGAACTTGTTCGAGCTATTCTAAGTTTATGTAGTTTGTGAGTATTTTGCAAGTACGTTCATGCGTAGATACGTACATATATATATTTATATGCATATATGAGATATGTGTTTGAATATTCAGATCTTACAATAGTTCAGTTTAAGCGCTTGTTATTAGTTTTCTCCATTTTCTAAACTGAGAACCTAAGGTAAGTCATTTTGTTTCACAAAATTATACTTCTCGTATATAATTATGCTCATTTCACTCACGCGAGCCAAACTCTTTTACAGATCACGGATTATTTGAAAGATGGAAATCGAACAAACTTGATGCAAAATATTCTTCAATATCGTTACGATCTCATCCACCGAGTTGCAAATTTTTACTTTTATTTTTTATTCTTTTCGTTCAGCTTTTTCCCTATTCATATACTATAATTAACAAAGTTGAGCAACCACAATGCAATCGATTATTTACTGTCGTTCGATATCTATATCACGCTAACATAACTCTTGCCTGTTATTAATATACCCACGGAAAAATAGATATACAATATACACAAATAGCTACAGCAAATTGACAAGGTCTTTACTTTTCTCACTTTCTATCTCCTTTTTCTTTCTTGTCGTTTCATTTGCCTCTCTAAAATACCACTTACGAATGACACGAGTGCTTTCAGATTGTCTTGTTATTGATCCTTTATTACGATTTAAGATCGACTAGGAAAGTACTACATACCAACATAGATCCAGTGAGAATCGCTAAGGGTTGTGAAGAAGGTAAAGTAAATGTAGGTACTATTGTACATCGTCGTGATGGAGTGGTTGGTCGATGGTTCTTTATCGATTTTCTTGCCGATCGAAAGACCACACTCCATCGCTCTTCTCTTGACTTTTATCATTATTCGAAGTACGCTTGCCAACTGCCGAAAAATGGATGTCATCGTCTTTGATGTCCAAGAAAAGAAATGTTTCATTTCCTTTCTTTTTTAGAAGAGGAAAATATTTTACATTTTTGAAATCATAGTTACGTAACTACAACAATGTCTCGGACATATAATCTCAAACGATGCGTACGTATCTAGATACCTACAAATGCACCTGTTTATTGATGTATATATGTATGTATCTAGATGTATACACATAGAAACTACGTATCTATATATACGTTTCAGTTTATATCTACGTTTCAGTTTAATTGTTAAATTGAATAAAAAAATTGTATTAATGCTATCATGAGTGAAATTCGATTGATATTATTGTTTATGAATACAATTAATATTGTGTTTATTTTACTTGTCTCTGTAATAATTAATAATTTGTAACGATTTACTCGTCAAGTAACAGAACTTTAGAACAGTTCGTTATTGTGTCATTATTGTGTTATCGATTAATAAAGGAAATGTTTTATAACTCTGGAACAAATAATTTCCATACTAAATGTTTATCGAAAGATTTTTATATGTCCTGATGAGTATTACAGAGATTTAAAATTTAGAGATAATTTTTTTCTATAACTCTGTATAATTTAATATCTTTTGGAAATTTGTCGGAAACTATTTTATAATCATTTGAAAAGACAATTTTTTTGTATCTTCATATTAATACTTACAATTTATTTTCATATTGTTTTCAAAATGAGGCCACTTATTTCTGTGCCATCTTGTATGTATAAATATGGCACGATTGTTTTGTGGAAAATCCAGTGAAAAATCCAAAATGAGAAGGACAAGAGAAATACTATCGATATTTACATGGCCGAGAATTTTATCAGTGCGTTAAATCGATGCGTGTTCTGTAAAGCGATGATAAGGGCGTATCCGATAAAATATTATAGATTGATATCAATTTTATTCGAAACTCGTCGTTATCGTACCAACACATAATAGGCCGGGTCGAGAATTTCAGTGACATTTTAGCAAAAAATAAACTTTCTCATATAGATATCTAATAAACTTGCATTTTTTCTTAAATGTCGATGGAATTTAAAAATTAAAAAATTGATAATTTTATTCGCGATGTTCTGACGATTTTGTTTAATATTCTCCCTTCATTTTTTTCACAATAAAAAGCATTCTTTCTCATTAAGAATGCAATAGTTTCAAATAAAATTACTATATTTAATATACCTATTAAAAATGTTTAATAAAATGAAACAAATCTTAAAAGTTCTTTAACATTGATATGGAATATCTTTTGGATTTTAAATTTCGAGTAAATTGGGATGTTTCTCTATTCTACATAATTATGTAAAAATTTCTTTCTATTTTGTTCTAGCTCAGAACTTATTACTGTTTAATGCTATCAGTGTTACATCATGTCTTACGTATGTGCGTTCTCAACCATTATTGGGATTTTGTGAAATACTAAGAAATATGAGATGAACGTACTAAGATACAGATAATGCTTCATCTTTTATTTTCAGTCTGCAATCAGTTGAAATATTAAAGAATGCGCAGAGAAATATTCGAAATATTTTTTATATAATGTTTTAATATTACATCATTTAGTTACTCTTTCGTTTTATTCAATTTACATTTTGTTTTATGTAGTTTATGTTTAATTAAATGTTATATATATTTATATCATAAATATATTTATAAAATAATATATAAATATTATATATATATATATGTATTTATCTTGTATTCATTAACTTTATCAGTGAAGTGTATATTACTGCTTTGTTCACATTTATATTACATTTTATTTTATGTATGTTTGTATATTTGATCAATAGCATTTAAACATTTTAATGAGTGTTTTCTAGTAATTAACTGTATTCTGTTAATTTCCTTTTATTATTCAGATATTAATTATTTAATAATAATGATGGCTTATCTCATATATCAACACTTGTTTCTTTACACCAGAAAATTTATCCAAAGATCTGGGTGACTATTTATTTTTATATCAAAAAAGTAAAGTATGAAATAAAATCTTTCCAAAAAAATTGACTTTTAAATAGTAAGAAAAAACCAACTAAATAAATAAACTAACTAAATTAACATGAAATATATTACATCATATAGGTACTATTAGAAAGAGATTATTTTTTAACATTTTTTTTAGTTTTTATCATATTTTTATGGTTCAGAAGGCATAAAAAAACGTCACTAAAATTCTAGATCCGAACCATTGTGCGAAAACCTGGGAAATTCATGAAAAAATTTCTTTTATATATTCTTAAATTGTTATTATTAAAGTTAAACTATATCGTGATTGATTCAAGTCGTTCTCGTTGGAAATCTTGTCGATCGCATTATTTGAAAGGTATCTATCTCTTTCTCTCTGTCCTTAGAAAATCATAACAGAAACATAATCAAAGTAGATCTGTTGAAATTATTGTTTCAAAGGATAGGTGGCACAGTAGAAGACGAAAAGTGTGTCAACGAGGCAATCGCGACTTTCGATGGTAATCGATCTCTCGATGCGACACCTTTTGTTTAGTTGTACAGTCAATAATGCGCATATCGAATGATCTTACTTTCGAGACAACGTTCTCTCGAACTTGAGTGCTATCCTCGACGAACATATAAAGCTTAACTTAGAGATCTTGATATACGCAAGGTAAAACAATACGTTTCAGGGTCAAATGTTAGACACGCGATTCGTCTCGACATTCAACTACATATGATTGCTAATTACTCTTGAAATGGACGAGAGTTTTCTTGCGAAAAGGAAGAATCGATTTAACGAGATTGTGACATAACAAAATTTGAAGATTTCTGATTAAACATATTCTGGTATAAATCTCAATCAAACGATATCTGTGTTAAGAACAGTAAATTGTTTATTGCTAAAAGAAAAAATGGAATTTTATTTTGATATTATAATTGTGAGTAAATAAAAAATACTGGACTAATAGAGATTTAAAGTCCAAAAAGAATTTCAAAGCCATTGTAACTGTTGTAGTGCTAAAATCTTATTTTGACATTTAAGAGATAAGATCTCTTTCCTCTTTCCATTTGCGTTTCTATTTGTACACGTAATACGTTTTCTTGAAGAACGCAAAACCGCAACGATAATGTAGCCGTTACTCTCGTCTAGTTTAATTTCCCCGTAGCGAGACACCTTCCGGTATACAATTCAGATTCTCGTCAATAGTTTAGCGGTTTCAACATTATTGTCACGCGGAGATAGGAATTGTACTTTAAAAAGTATAATTTTTATTTTAAGAAAAAATATTACTTTCTTTCTTTTTTTCTTTCTTACCATTGCTGACACTGCACCATTTTTATTTACAGACGAGGTAAATGGTCTGCCATTTCTTGGAAAGATGATCTTTTACGAAGAAAAGGCGTCAACTCGAATCATCGAGCTCCAATGTCGACGAAGAAGAATAGAAAGTGAGGAAGGTGTGGATGGCTCTTGGACAATCGAATCGATATCATCGTCGTCGTCGTCGTCGTCGTCCTCGTCGTCGTCGTCGTCGTCGTCGTCGTCGTCGTCGTCGTCGTTATCGTCATCGTCATCGTCGTTATCAATGTCATTGTAATTCCATTGGAAAATCTTAAAGAATTGAACAAATGGATGGCCGATCGAGAATAAGGATCGAAATGATTTTCGTCGTTTGAAAATCGATCAGTGTGACAAGAACAAGTGAGAGAACGAACGAAATTTTGAAAATGAGCTTCTTCAATTCTCTCCAGCAATACGTGAGCGACAGCGTGGCGAGCTTCAGCCTCAGCCCTAAGAGATTCTCCTTCAGTCGAGAGGACTCTGCTAGTACGACAGGTAGAAGCGGCTCGAGCGGAAGCATTGTCAACGACAATTCGAGTGCACATCAATCGACTCCTCATGGTTTTCCCAAGGTACCAATATACATATATCCGTTAATCTGAGGTATCGTATTGGACTTATTTCCACGAATAAAATGAAGAAATTCTCTTTTTTATAAGCTTAAGAATTTTCCAAAGTTATATGTTAATTTCCTCGCAAAGTAGAACATTCTTAGAGCATATCAAATAATATTTGCCTTTGATTGACGAATAATACTTATATGTGTAGGTAATATCAAAATGAAATTAAAAAATAATTTTAGATTTCTGTAAAAGAAAAGAAATTGTTTTTCATGCAAAATGCTCGGGTGAGATAACTCATAATTTAGAGCGTCATCGCACAAATAAAAAAAAATAAGATTTTGATCATAACAGCAAGAAAAATTATTTTTGCTCGCATAAAACTTCTCTGATCGAATAAAAAACGAAGATCAAAATAAATTCAAAATTATTGAATCTCCTTCGTGAAACCACTTATCACGTCTCACACATCGAGGCCAGTCGTCTTGTTTCGATACACAGTTCTCATGTATTGCTCCCTTACATACCCGATATATTCAGCATTATCTTCTTCTTGAAAACTTTCTTCAAACTTTTCTTCAAAATCTGAAAAGTTTTTATCCGAAGATGAATCTACTATAAAGGAGACGTTTATTTTTGGATTGGTTTAAATTTTTAACATGTTTTGTTACTTTTGCCACTTGAAACGTCTTTTACGTTTTTTAATTTATTAAACTACATCTGATGGCGTACTGGGAAGTGGATTAATTTTATTTAGCATTGCATCTGATGTGTCTGTCATGGGAGTCTTTTTATTAATTGCTTGCGAACAACCAGGTGACACAAGTTCTGGTTCTTTATTTTTCTTTCTATCTTACATTTGTTTCTATAATAGTCCTTCGTCATTAAAAACGATTAATACAAAAAATAAAAATCCACCATCTTTATAAATAGTCAAATAAGAACGTGACAATGTATAATTTTATGACAAACCAACTATCCCCAAAAAAATTGGGCCATTTCAACCTAAGAGTCAGAAAGTAATGATTCTTTTGTTTTTTTAATAATACTACAATATCTCATCGCACAAATATAAATATGATCTTTAAATAATATATCAATACACTTTACTCAGAAAAAGTTATTATTTTTGATAAATTATTTCAGATTTACTCGTATGAGTTTTTTTATCAGTCCTACTATTAAAAACATCTGGAAATAGAACTGTATCTATAAAATATGAGTTGTCTCGCCCACAAGGTTATCTTACTCGATATAACTGTATACTAAAATATTAGTCATCTCGAAAAGAAAACACTGTTCTATTTATATTTACGTGAGACTTTATTTACGATTAGTAGAAGACACGCTAAAAGGACACGAACCATTACATTATTTGTGGCCATTATAGGTGGTGCCACCGCCAGGAACAACAGTCTCTTCGTCCTCACAAGCTCGTTCACTTTCGAGGAGACGTACTTTTGATTGCACTGCCCCGTCAGGATTGAGCGTTCATCCTGTCGCTGCAGCCGCAGCCGCTGCGAGCGATGGCTCGGTTTGTGGTCCTGTTTGCGGTCAGAGCTGTGGAAGTTCCCCTTCACCGCGAAGAGTCGGTTCCTTTCGTCGAAGTACCGCCGGCGCGAGTACCGATCGACCACCGCTCATGTTTTGCCGTCGCAGACCTTCTTGGCCAGAATTCGACGTACAAGCCACTTCTGGGTAAGTTTTACGTTTTTCAACATTTTTTTTTAACTAGTTGGTCAATGAAACAAACTTCGAAATAAACTTCGAAAGAATAATAAATAAATTTAAAACATACCCACATGTATGTGAATTCCTCGCGCGATCGATATTTTTTCCTGCATTATTTGATAGAAATGAAATTTTTAATAGAACATCTCTCCGTCAAATGATATATGTAATTCGATAAAAAAGAACAACATTTCGATGAATATAATCAAAGTAAATTCTAAAATATACGTATATTTACCTATATATTTTTATATTGGAGAGAAGAAAGCTCGAGCTCGAGCTCGTTAGATACTTTTTATTCATGATGAAGGACGGTCAAAGGTTATCGTCCCACGGAGACGCACCTGTTGCGAGCAAGAAGATATGAAATAGCAACGACGTTGGTATTTCTCGCTTCTCACACGAGAAACGAGACGATTTCTTCATCTTTTTTCCCCCTTATCGTAAAAACGTATCATTATAACATCACGTTGCAACACCTTCGAAGGTTATCATCGATATCGATATAGTGTATAGTTAGTAACGCGAGAGAAACTTACATATGTATATACATTTTTATTACATATGTATATCTTTTCCTTTCATACGTACATAGAACATTTCTAAGAATTTTTCTTCAAAAAAAATTAGAACGGGAGTGAAATGAAAAAAGCGAATCAATTCTCTGTACACGTTAGTGGGTAATCAGGAAACGAGTTTAGTTCCGTTGGATGTAATCCAATAGACATTGACGACGATCCGGGAAGATTTGTCTGGATAGGAAATGAACGAATGTAGGATTAATGAATTTAACTGCTATCGAGACGCGTCTGGCGTGACTGAACTGAGAAAATATACGGGATTCCGTGTAATTCGACACCGGACATCTGAGAAATCAAGTTACCTACAATTATCGACTCTGATTATGAGGAACCGTGTCTCTTTTACTCTCCGATTTCTAATCACAATTTATCAGCAATAAAAAATTGATGAGAAAACATTCGAGAGATCTCTATATGAGATAGTATATATGAATAACCATTTCTACGACTATGATCATGTATGCATATGAGATTTATTTCCACTTAAAATTATCTGCTTATTTTTTCTAATGTATCGAAATTGAAATATATTCGTATATTTCTTTATTTGGAAACTTTCCAAAAATATTTTTTCTCTTTATTTCAATATAACGATTCAGGTATTGTATCGAACGATCTTTCAGTCTTTTAGAAGACTGGAAGAAATCGGAGAAAAATTGGAGAAAAGAGAAGATTATTAAAAGTCTAGTCGGCGTACTGATAAATATACGTGCTTTCAAAAGTAAGTAACGTAGCAAAGACAGTCGGACTCGTGCGAGCGAAATGAAAAATCGATTCGGATTTGAAATGCCAAAAGAATGCCGAGGTCGCATCGATATTCCTCTTATTTACTCCGTGGAAGTAGATACTGTATCTAGAAATATGACGGAAATAAATGCACGATCGCAAATTCTCCTTAAGAGATTCTTATCTATTTTCTTCTTTCATTCTCCCTTTTAAATCCAGCCAGCATTGGTGTCCTTCGATTTTAAAAATCTGTTGTAGCTGTATAGCATTCCTTACGAATCATATAGAAATTGTACAAATTATGAACTTAGAGCTTTGCATCCATATACAAAAGCTTCTATTGATAATTTTGTCTAATAAGTTCATTTTTATATTCATATCATCATTTATTATCACATATCATTTCGAATATTTTCAGATAATTAAACTTTTGCAAATTGCAAAGAACACGAATCTTCAGATAATCTAAAATAATTCTTCGATAATTTTTTGTTAAAAATTTTCAATAATACGAGTATCGATGATCAAAATAATTATTTTGAAAGTCGATAGATAAAATCTAATATGTCAATTAAAACATGTCTATACGGGGTAAATAAATTTTAAGCAAAATTTCTTTTTCCATAACAAAAGATAAAAAATTTGTAATAACTAGGTACATATGCTCATATATATTTAGAAAATGATATGATTTATGTAAAATTTCAATAAAAATTTCCAGCTTTCGTTTCGATCATAAATTATAACAGAGCAAACGTTTACCGCGATCACAATTGCGTAAATTACTCACTCCTGTTTTAAAGTCGAATTTAACCTTCCGTTTTGCGGTTTTCAGCTTTAGAAGTTCTTTTTAATAGTTTGTTAATCGTCGAAAAATTTAATGCACAACGAATTATGTGGGTACGAAGCTTTAAGAAGAAACAGCCCATGATCTTATAATATACATACAGAGGGAGACTCGGTGTTTATAAATAACAAGACGATATACGGTATCGATGCTTGGAATAAATTAGTTCAGTAGCGCGTATGCTTGACGCAAGGTGTGCGAGACATACCAGGAAAATATAATGTCGAGTGTGGAATTATTTTTATTCAGATTAAAGAAAATTTTATCGAAAGGAAAGATAACAAAATCATTGTAATATTTGATTAATCAATATTATTTTTTTTTAAGTGTTCAAGAAACCGATGGCTCGTTTTTCGAGAGTTTCACCGCGTTATCTTGGAAACAAGAGAATCGCAGACTCGTGGCTCTTCAGGAAGTCGAAGCTCGAGCTAAGGATCCTCCGCCATCGTCCGCAGAGACCAACATAAATTCCTTCCAGTCTCGTCGATTTAATAAAGAAGAGGTCTTCGCAAAGAGCAATATTTCTTCCTTCAAGCTTAAACTTTAGAAACGTAAGTTGATATGCATGTTTTTCAGATCGAGAAACTATACGTTGAAGTTCTTTACACGATCGCGAACACGGTCGGAGCAAGTACGGGTCAGTACGCTCACTATAAAGAGGACCTTTATGGGTATGCGCAGGAAGCGTTTGGTATACCACAGGATCAACATCGACGATACCTCGATATTGCTTCGAAAGAGAAGGTAGATTTGAAAGAGACCTACGCTTCATTTTTATCATATTTCCATCTTAACCCTTCTATGTGCGTAACTTGATATTTTTGTTATACACTTTCATGAAAAATATATTATACAGAAGTTTATATTAAAGCAAAAATAACAGAAAAATTATAATATCATTGCATACATTAAAGGGTTATTAAGCTTCAATTAAAAAAGGAAAACGAAACAACAAAAACATTTTCTCACGCAAATTTCAGCCTCCTATCGTGGTCCTAAGTGTAATAGTTATTGAAGCTGAAGGGCTAGAGGCGAAGGACGCTAATGGTAAATTAGATAACGATATAATTTAATAATGAATATTCATAAAAAAAGAAAATAAGGGTTTAGCAAGTTGTTCGGTACGATAGGTTTCAGCGATCCATATTGCATGTTGGGCATACAACCTGGTAATACAAGCGCACCACTGAGCCCACAAACGAATCTGTCAGCTCATTCTCCTCATACACCTCCAGCTTCACCAAGACAAACGGCTCGAGCCTTATCCGATGGAGGTGAGAACGATAACTCGCATCACGAAAAGCTTCGAAAACATCATAGGTAAGATCGATGTAAAGTGAAAGGAAAAATAAATAAAAAAGAAAAAAGAATACAGAGTTCAATACTTTGTTATATTGTTTTGCTTCTATAGACGTAATAAAAATAATAATCATATTAGTAAATACTAGGAGAGTCACTTAACCCTTTCATCTGAAATATTTTCGATGTAACACAAATTTCCAAAAGATGTTTTCTACAAAAATTCATGTCTTCGAAGGGAATACAAAATGGTTTGATCTTGGTCATTTAAAGTCGTTTGAAGACCGCATGAAGATCACCTTCAATTTCTTCAATGGAAATCACCATTTTTCAATTCATATTCTTATAGCTTACCTCGAAAACTTTTCAAAACAGTATAATAAAATACTTTTTCATTAAGTATGTATTATACTTCTCCAGTTATAAGGTTTGAAAGTTACAATACCGCCGCGTCGACATTAGCATTACCGAAGGTGTACTACGTGGAGGTCGTACGGTCGATCTTCGTACATAGCAGCATATTAACTTTGAAACTTAATATCTCGATAGTGGTTTGTGCGAAAGTCACAAGTTAATAATGTTTTGAAAACGATGTCAACTGTAAGAATATATAATAGAGAAGTATAGTTCTCATTACAAAATTTAAACGTGGCCTTTATGTGATTTTTAAGCGCTATCCAAGATCAAACCAGTGACACCATTTTATATCTTCTTCGAAGTCACAAAATTTGGAGAAAATATTTTTTCGAAATCTATGTTACAATGGAAATATTTCGAGTAAAAGAATTAAGTCACTCACCCCTGCTATAACATTCTTCGGATCGAATTTTTTTCTATGCAATGTCTACGTACATAGGAGAGGGAAACTAGGCCTCTTAGGATTATTCTTGCTAAAATATCTAATCCACGAAAGACGGCTTCATATAACATCATCGAACAAAATGCAAAGCGGGAATATTTATCGCGAACAAACTCTCTTGACGAAGCGACAATGCAGCTTGCGATAACAAAAGGTGCACCGGATGTAACAACTTCTGTCCTTACTTTACACGCTGCCTTGAAATATAACGAACGAAAGCGCTAGCGTATGCACTATTCTCCCTTCTTCTTACTCTCTCTCTCTTTCTCTCTCTCTCTCTTTCTCTGCTTGTTAGCTACGCCATCTAGTGTTAAAAAGAGAGAGAAAAAACGAGAGAGAGAGAGAGGAGAGAGAGAGAGAGAAAGAGGAGAGAAAGAGAGAGAGAGTAACACGATTAATACCGCGCCGAGTGGACACAGTGCTTGACAGGATAGAGTATCGGCGTTAGCTGTGGTTTCGAGAATCTCAAATAATATATTTTTTCTTTTTCTATTTTTTTTTTTTATCTTACATCTTAATGCCTGCTGACATCGGAAATATGGTGAAACAACGACTAAACGTTTTGTGAGAAAAATCACAATTTACCTAAATACATCAGCACGTTATCTGAAAAATTGTCTAATAAAATTGACGGGATGTCTATTAAACGTCAGTTTCAGGCTATCATTCAAACGCAAAGAGCATACTAGCAGACGAGAACACCGAGAATCCTTTAGCGGAGCGGTTCCTGCCAAGTTTATACGTGCTACCACGGTGAAACCGCATACACTGAGCCCCCAATGGAAAGAAAAATTTCGCTTGTAAATTATCGTCCTCCCTTTTATTTATTTTTTCAATTTAAATTCCATACAGTACGCCGCAAAAGTATCTGGTCTCTCTTAAGTACTATAATATATTAAATAAATTTTATAAAAAATTATAAGTTCTTTCTTTTATTTATCGGCGCATTTTATAGCAAAATATAACATCTTAAAATTCACAAATTTTATATGTAGACTTCTTGGAATCACTTTCAGTATCTTCGTATCAAAGAATGTTATTTAAAGTACTTAATATTTTTCAATGTTACATGTAATAAAATATAGCAATAAAATCAATAAAGTAATATCTAAGCGAGAGATGATACTTGAGTGACTACCTGTCTATTAATGAAAAAATAGATAAATTTATAGTCTTTTGCGATATAATTTTATTTTAGCGACATCGACGATATCAGCGCGGATATCTTGCATCTCGATATATGGTATGTTTTCGTAAGTAGGTTTTACCTACTTAAAACATACACGAGCTAGTACATTATTTAGAAATATATTATTTTTAGGGACCACGATGACGAATCCTCGGTATTCGACGCCGTTAGTAAATTGAACGAAGTGCGAGGTGTTAAGGGTCTTGGCCGATTTTTCAAACAAATTGCACAAAGTGCTCGTTCCGGTAGTCAAGACGATTTTCTGGGCTGCGTGAATGTCCCTCTTCAGGTATAACAATATTCACGAGTCAAATAGAAAGGACATTTATAATTTTCTCGAATATCTTAGGACATTCCAAGCACAGGCTTGGAACGTTGGTATAAACTCGAAGCAAGAACTCAAAGGAGCAACATTCAAGGTAGAATCAAATTAAAATTGTGGCTATCCACACGAGAAGATAGAGGAACATCCGAAGAAGATAATTGGGCTGAACTTAGACAGCAAGAAAGACTTTATACTATCTTCCTCGATCATGAAATGAACAAACAAGGGGTATACGATCTGTTTCTATAAACATTCAAGTTATTTTATAAATTATTTACTCTTTTATTCTCTTATTCGAACTTTATATCGCTTCTCAGGAAGATTTCACAGGTGAATTACCCCAAACAGCATTGACGATTCTTCATCAACACGCTGTGCAAGGTGATGTCACAGAATTGCAGCAGGCGTTGATCAAATGGATCGCTAGTTCGAAACATCCAGCTGTCGATTCGAAAATTCTTTATCGTCTTCTTCAGGTAATCATTTAAATCGAAGAATGTCAATCTTGAGTAACCTTGCTCTCTATTATTTCGTTTTTTAGGAAATAGATAACCTATGGCATCTAAAAACGACGGAAACGTTATCGCGAGACGAAGAACAGTCTCTAGCGGAATCTTTCAATGATTTTTTAGAAGTAGCACTCAAAAAGATACAACAACATCGTATGTTATACCCGCCCTTACATCGATTATCGATCTCTAAGCTTGACAATCTTCTAAGGTAATTTCTAATTATTTATTTAATAAATCTATCGAGTAAGGATTTGATTGTTTGAAATGCGTTTATTACTTTGTTTCAGATGTTTAGGTCTTTTATCGAACATGAAAGCTTTTTGGGCATGCTGTCCCTTTAACAAAGAAATAAGAGGAGAGATTATTACAGCCCTTAGAAAGGGAACTCACGAGTGGTACGTTAAGCGGTCAAAAACCTTTTGTTTAAAAGTAAATTTTTTAAGTGAAACGCCTCGTTTCCACGTTTTAATTACTAATCTAGGTATGAAGATGTACGACATCAAACTATGTATCATGATCAAGAACCTGATCAAGATGCGGATCGCGTCTTGCAAGACTTTACAAATTTAGTCACGGCACTGTTAGTAGACTTGGAACAGGGTCGTATGTATTATAATAGTCTCTTTGAAAGGTAAATTAGATAATATCTCGCGTTGTTTATCAAACTAGAAAGGATTTAATTTTTAGTGACGATGATATTTTCTGCTTTCAGTACAAACGGTGTACCATATTTTTCCGCAGTTTATAAACAGTTGGAAAAACTGGTAAGTATCTAATAGGAACGATTAATATCAATGATGAGAATTACGTGAAATTTTGTTACTACGTCACAGCGGAAACACGTGACCACATAAAACACGATGTTATTTTTTATTTCTTACCTCGTCGAGCTCGATGTGCTATGTTTGGCTTCAATGCTTTATCGCAGACATCGATCGTGTTTTTATATGCTCTTTTTAATATGATTGATAATTTTTTAATTATACGTTCATATTTTTAACAAAGCACGATATTGCGACGTTATTTTTATAGATTCGGTCGATGTATATTTACATTCAATTGTGTTAGTACACATATGCGTGTCACACACACATACACCAATTACTTATTTACTGTGCGAGATATGAAAAGCTTGCGATAGTTAACAAGATGATTATGTACCATTGACGCACAAGAAAAAGAAAGAATTCGCAAAAGATTATTGTCCATCGGTTCATCATTATTTTACTGTACAGAAAATGTTTGTTCATAGCTGGCGGAACACGTGGCGAAACATATGGAGAACACTTCCGAGGTACTTTTCTAATGCCTCCACGAAATGTTAATCTCTCCTTGTCTTTCTTTTCCCACATTCTTCAACTTTCCTGTAGATGTAAAAGTAAATCGTACCTATCGACCCTACCCTCTATCTTCGTATACCTGGTGATGTAATTTCAAAAAAATAGATTCTAGAGAAAAAACAGTATTAACTATATTAAAAACCAATCTATTTTCTACTGTCTAATATTATTTATTTATGATAAAATATATTTGTAACTTCTTAATAGAAAGTTCTTATTGCAAAATGTCAAGAGACTAACGTACAATGACATCGACACGGATAGTGCTTAAATCTTTTATTTCAGTGATAATTCACTTATCTCCTCGATAAATGTTAGGTAACACTGGCACTGCGATATGTGCTGCACGTATCTGTCATATAGATATGCATGGTAGTTGCATGAATAAGTTGAAAATTACATTACGTATTTCAATTGAATATTTTATTTCTACCATGACACGATATTATGTGATATAGTATATTTTTACGATAAAATAAATATTTTTAATCTATATCTTTATTAAACTGAAAAATTAATCAAAAGAATATTTCCAATATTATTAAGAAAACTTTAATATTTCTTTTTTGTTTCATATAAATGAATTATTTTTAATAAATTGAACTTCTAATTTTAAATAATTTGGAATAACTTTTTTCTTACAAAACTGATTTTTTTAATTAAATTAATAAAAAATTTAAATTTTGTTACTACTTATTTCATTAACACTTTCTGATTCATACTACATGTATACATTGTCTTTTAGCTCTCTTAGCAATCACATTTTTGCACGTTATAACGATCAATTGCTTTTCTTCACCATTCGTTCAAATTTTAACAGTACTAGTTATAAAAGAAATAGATTTCTAGTAGAACGACAAAATATTTGTACGTTGAGATATTGAAAGAAATTAAAAATCATTGTATATTAAAATATTTATTACTAAATGATAATTAATTCGACAGATACAAAACGAACTCGGTGCAAGAGTCACTACGGCTTGTCTCCAAATTCATGGACAAAACAGAGACGAAGATTACGTATTACCACCTGGTGCAGAAATAGGGACACCAATTTTTGAGTTATACCTAGCATTACAAGATTTCGTGAGGTATATTCATTCAAATATAAAGTATTTATAGACACATCAATTTTGTTTTCAAGAGGTAACAGGGAAACGCATTTTTTCGGAAATTATTGACTCAAAATTAAGAAAAAAATAGTACCATTACAAAGAAAATTAAAAAAAACTTTCAAAAGATATATGCCACTTGACCCTTGTTAAAGATTTAAGATTTTTGATTATCTTCCTTGAATTTATGACAATGACCTGATACCCTCGCAAACAAAATTGAAGAGTCTCGGCATTTTTCAAACAAATCAATCATTCAATTTTGTAATAATCTGGACACTTTGCATCGAGACATTATATACGATATAATAACGATTTATAGAATACTTATTTTTACAATTTTTTCTTTTATTCAGTATGAAGGACAAGTTACCGTTATCTGATCAGAAAACTCTGATAATTTGTAACTATTACGAGTGGTTTAAACCGGCGGTTGACAAGTGGTTGGATCTTGCAAAGTTAAAAGCAATTCAAAGAATCAGAAGAGCGGCGGAATTGGATCGAATTTGTACTGGTGATTTTATAGTGAAGCATTGTACATCTGCAATTGATGCAACTGCATGCTTTTACCAGGTAAAGTATTCGTATATCTTATATATCACTTTAATACGATAACAATCTAAGATATATACATGGTTAAATAATTGCTGTAATATTTATAGATTAAAGAGTTTTGGAAGAAATTAGCATGGCCAGATTTCATCGGATCGTATAGTTTCGTATTGAAAGTCATCGATGTAAGAGATCGATTTTATTTCATTAATGTAAAATTATTCGAAATTATTTCATTAATGTAAAACAATATTTCAAACTTACACGTATCAAAATTTTTCTCTTATAGGCTATCTGCAGTCCTGCTGCTTACTATGCTGAAATAACTCATCAAAAATTAGCGGAGAGTGGATATTATGACGAACAGACTCCATATAAAACCACAGACGAGGTAATCGCTCAGGTAGAGAATACTTCGTTTTAGTTTACGCGTTAGTGCTTTGTAGAAACATCGGCAGATAGTATTGAGTAAGTAGAATTCCTATATATTGTCTAGATGCAACGTTCGTAAGTGTAGATACATGTAATGAATAATGCATATATTCTGCTACATTTTGAAAGAGAATTTTTTCCAAATTTTGACAACGATATTTTTTCCAAATTGAAATTAATAATCTACAATAGAATTAGCAACATTTTTCTAAATCTTCTTCTATGATAATTATATAGTTTTCTTTATAATTTAATAATACAATTTATTTTGACAATATTTACAACTCTTGAAAATACTTGAATACCATATTAATTTTTTTATACATGCACAAATTTATAATAGTTTAATTATCATTAGTTTGAAAAAAAAATTTGGTTCGAAAAAGTATATGAATATTTTTTTAAATCATATGATTTTTTTCCATTTAGATGTGCGTCGCTATAAATGGCTTAGAATATGTGAGAAGATGGTTATTAGACCTGGGCGAAGAACTTCATGTTGAGAAACTTCTCACAGCGTTAGAGAATCAAGCTGGAGATTCTGCTCGCGTACAATGGAGAAATGCTTTGACTTTACCATTGGAGCAAACGCCTGGACAAATGTTACTCTTCATTAATCAAATTGTTTCAAGAATCGGCACGAAGGTCAAAATCATTATAAAATATTGATAAACGATAGATATATCATAATGATATATCAAATATATTCGCATTAATATCTGTACAAAATTAATTCAAATTTGATCGTCTTCCTTATTTTTTGTTGTTCAGATGAGACCATCTTTGAAAAAATCCATGTTTCATCTTGCTTGGTCACCCGACAGTTTGCCCACGTCAGAGGCAATCACACCTTTATTGGAGTATTTGGATGTACATTTGGTTGCTCTTAATTCTGCTCTTTTAGCCGTCAATTTTACCCGTGTCTTACAGGATGTTTGGGAGGTCGTTCTCAACGAGCTAAGCAACCAAATGGATGGAAATGCAGGAGTAAGTTATATAAAATGATTAAAAAATCACGGTAATAATAATGATATAACCATTGACTCTATTGTAGGACAAGCCAGTTATGTTTTATGAAAGATTGTACGAAGCGCTCGATCTATTGATCAAGTTCTTTCATGCGGATGAGAAGGGTCTATCTTTAGGGGTACTTCGCAGTCGGAGCTTTTTAAATGTAGAGGAACGCTTGCAGTATCATAAAATGGATACAACTTTTCTCATTAACCGTTATTATCGTCAACGACTTCAGGTAATAATAATTTTATCGACAATAAGGAAAATTTCATTTTTTCAAGTTTTCGTTCAATTCGAGCCTTGAATTTGTCCTAGGACCAAATGAATACCGTAACATCCGAGTACGGTGTTTTGACAGTGAGAGCATATCTGAATCACGATTCGCTTTGCGTGGAAGTGATTAATGCTAGAGACGTAATACCGCTAGATCCGAATGGTTTTAGCGATCCCTTTGTAATAATCGAATTGTTGCCACGAAAAGTTTTTGAACATTGTGCTGAACAACAAACCAATGTTAAGAAAAGAACATTAAATCCGATGTTCGATGAGTGCTTCGAATTGTAAGTTTACGAATCCACATACTGCTCTTTTCAAATCAGTTTCTTTCGTTAAAATGTAAATTAATTTTTTTTTAATTAAGTTCCGTAAGTGTGGAACAGTGTCAGAGTCCTGATGCTATAGTCTTATTCACTGTAATGGATCACGATGTACTCACAGCGAACGACTTTGCTGGAGAAGCATTTTTAGGATTAAGCACGATACCCGGTGTAGCTGACACTAATACCAGTATAGATAATTTTCATGGCCTCAAACATACAGAATTACCGTTAATGCACCAAAAAAATCGAAGTAAGTAGATACTTACGGTAAACTTTTAAAGATCATTACTCCGAACAAAAGTCGGCCAATTTTTTAGAACATATCATATTTGTATAAGCAATTGCATATTAATAAATAAAATGATTCCTATTTCAGACCATCCAATTCTTCAAATCCTGGAAACAAGAGTCGGCGATAAACTAGCCCTCGACTTCGTAAAGAAACAAAAACAACGATTCGCCACGGCATAAAGAAACGTGGTATCATTATAATGAATAAAATCAAATGCACAGGTTAACAATGGTCGAAGAATCAACGAGAAAGAAGACGTAGCTCGTTAAATCTTCTCCGAATATTTAACGCCAATTCCCAATTCCTGTGTAAATCGTGTTGAATTTAATCGATGTTGGTAGGAGTGGTCAAGAAATAGCAACGAGAACTTCAAAATTATTTTTCTGTTAGAAACGACTTTATAGGAAGGATTTAAAAAATGTTGGAAGGTGGAAATAGAAATATGTCTGTGTGATGTATTTAACGGTAAATGTTTTTAAATTATCGTCCAACTCGGAACGATTCGTCGAATTCGGAACGATATAAAAAGAAAGTCTCGTCTCGTCTCGTTTCGTCTGGTCTCATCGTAATGTTGGCTCGATATATGTACAATGTATATATGTACCTATGTTCTTTCGAATCGCCGCTAAAGGATCGATCTTATTCTCGAAACGTTTCTCGATATGTCTCGACCTATTTTGCATGGCTTCGAGAAAATACTAAATCAGTAAAAGATGATCGATATACAAGAATATTTTTCTTACACGTCGTCGGCCAATACATCTAACTTATTCTATCTTCTCGTCGCCACTCTAATTCTCGAATATTATCTCGGTAAACAGTGGCGTGTTTACTAAGAATGTCGAAAGATTATTCTATCGCTAAAGGAAACGTGTCATCGGCAACACGTTCCAATAACAAGACGTCTTAGCACGATCCTTTCTAAACCATGCGATTCAAACCTTTGAATCGCGCCTTTAGTACAAGGTGTTACGCCTAATTTCATTTGCTCGAACAATCTCTACTTTTCCTACTCTCTTTGCGACTTTGTCAACGCAACGTTTGATGTTGAAAAGTAGATATTTTGCATAACGATTGGAAAAATTAGAAATACATATAATGTATGGTATTATGAAAATCGAAGAAGAAAAAAAGTAAAGGAAAAAGGAAAGGAAGGAAAAAAAATGAGAGCGAAACTAATCTCAAGCGCACACACGTCAATTTTTTCTAATGCACGTATCACTTTGCGCCTCCCTGTGTATCTTATACATACAAACGATGAGGATATTATGTAAAACACTTTACATCTGATGCGCCTTATATCAAAAGCAAAGATTAAGTAAATAGATATATAACGTATGTTTGAACCTGGATAAACTTCGTGCATCGAATCCAATCGAACTTCTAGTATATTTTGCTTTTTCAGACCACCAAAACGTATGTACAATCTATCTTGTATCGTGAGACAAATAAATGATATATATGTATAAATATTAGTATCTATTGACCAACAACAATAAAAAAGGAAGAAAGAAATATAATAGTAATAATAAGCTATGGCATTTCTTCAGGAATTTTCGAATTTGAAGAGGAACCGTCGTTCTTAATTAACATTGTCTGATTAATGCATGTATTGTCTTCGGTTCGTATAATTGGTTCACCATCTAATTTTTCCAGATGAGGAAGACGTCGGGCAACTTCCAGTCTCCATTGATCTATCTAAAACAAATTATACGTCGTAATTGATATTTTCTCTATGTACGTAAGTTGTCATCATCACGCTCATAGAACTTTTTAGCTACCTCAAGACTATCGTACAATGGATTTCCAACAAAAGATAGATCTCGAATATTTGTAAGTTCTTGCAATCTGCTAAATTCGAGCCAATCTCTCACCAAATTATTAGACATATACAATGCTCGAAGATTTCTCATTGCGCTGATTCCCTTCATTTTTTCGATATAATTGTAGGAAATCCAAAGTTCTTCTAAAGTATCACCAAGTGGTTCGAGACCTGAAAAGCTTTTCACCACATTACGACTCAGCGACAAGATCTTTAAGTTTTTCAACGTACCAATTCCTACAAAATAATTCAAGTTATTTTGTATATATATATATTTATCTTTATAAATTTTCACCTGTTATCTTTTCGATCATATTCGTCGACAAAGATAATTTTTCACATCCGGTTAAACACGCCAAAGAATTATCCATCTTTTCGATAGGAAGCCATTGAAAGCTTAGAACAACTTCTTTTGCAGTCGCAGGATCCTGCTTATTTTCTTCCTCCCAACGTCGTATAGCTTCTTTACAAGTCGTTGCCTTGACGACTGCCATTTCTTCTTCGTACTTAAATTTCTAATATATTTCTTACTATTTATAAAAAAAGAACAAGCAATCAATAAGAATAAAGATAGATAGAAAAAGAAAATAAAGGATAAAATTTGGATTTATCTGGACAAGGTAATGATCGGAGTAATCGTAACAGTGCCTAGGAAACAATCAATGTATCTACTTTCTTATGCGCACGCCTATTTCTGATTATACGAAACATGCCAGCAAACATATGCACTTACGTACCTTTACCTGTCGTTGATGATGATGATAATAATGATAAAATTGATCGATATAATAGTAAATAGGAAAGGCAATTATATAAAAAAAACTCGTTGAGAATTCTTAAAGAATAACGGACACTTTATTACATATAGATATAAAAAGAAAAGTGTCAGAGTAGTTAAATCTTATTGAGGGTCTCAACGACTTGTCTATATTTGTGCGATTGACAAATATGTTCCTCTATTTAATTTGTGGTATCCCTCACAAAATCAAATGGAATTAATAAATCGAGGGAAATAAAATGATAAACGTAGAGAAAAGAAAAATGTACCCTTCGTTGTACATCTCGTTTTATATTTATTAACGCGTCGCTTTATGTCGGACGCTTCTAAATGTTAATCCATAAGGATGGATTTGAGTTACGACCGGTGCAGATAAGCGATTACTTTCGTATGAAAATCAGGGCGACTTTTTTCAATCGATCGTAGATAAATCCAACGCACGTATCGATCAAACATCTTTGTAAGAACGACATGGTGGTGGTGGCGCACTCCATATTCCATTCTCTCGACAAGTTGGCTTTCTGACAGGTTCCAAAGGTGTAACATAGCCAGGAGAACATGTCACCTGCATATGAAATTTTATATATATATATATATCTATTATTTCATTTTTTTCCTCGACATCGAGCATACGTTACGGATATCGAGAAACGCTATGAAAAAAAAAAATTAGAGTATCGGTATACTAACTTGTATATTATCACCTGGTGTATACCAAAATTTCAGCGGTGAAATCCGACCGTGCGGAGGATCGCCAGGATATGGACATCTTACTTTACCTACAATGTTGCAAATTATTTTTTCTGTTGCTTATCCTTTTTAAACCGATAAGCAGTAACATCGGTGTAGTCAAATTTGAAGCGCATTATACAAAAAGGATTGAAAGATATTACCGCAAAACTTTAAGTGCTCGTAGTAGATACTCATCGAGAGAAATAAAAAGATTTTAATAAATGTTTCCTTCTATGAACCAATAAGGTTCTAAGTACCGTATTGTGTGCCTATTTAAAAGCTTTCGAGTAAGTTAGTATAACTTATCAGTTACTATAAAATCAAGTTAAGTAAACAAAATATTAAGTATCACTTGAAGATACGTCAAAGTGGACATGAGCCGTATCAAACATATGTTGTGGACAGAAGATAAAGATAAAAAGGAAATATAGATTTCACCGAGGATGGTAGCTTTTTTCAAAGGCTCTATAAAAACAAGAAACATTATTATCAATAAACCAACTAAAGGATTCTACGAAACTCACAAACTGGCGATTGATGCGACCACGTGCCATTTTCGGTGCAAATTACAGATGCTTCTCCTATCAGTTGATGTCCCGGTAAACAGGCAAATTTAACGAGAGCGCCGACCTTATAGATGCGATTACGATGGTGTTTTCTACGAGTAGATTGCAACATTTGATCGACGATTCGACCGCTTCGCGGTAAAGATGGCGACGGACACGTGATCTCTATAAATACAATATTATCGGGTTGATTTATAAATATAATTTATCGATATAATTTCCCTCGACTTTATAACTTAGACTTAGAAGTAAATAGAAGGAAACTTACCGAAACAAGTCGGCATGGATCCGTTCCACGTGCCATCCCCTTCGCACTTGATGCTCTGAGATCCTAATAATTTGTGACCCCACATACAAGCGAATACAGCCCTGCCACCGAAACTATTGTTGTGCTCTAGTAGCTGTAACCACGTATCACTGGGAAGATCTATCGGTGGACACGTTATTGCCTCGCAACGTGGTATATCTCCTGACCACATTCCTGGAATATATCGCACGACGACGGGAGTCTTCGCTTAACTCTCTCCTACGATCGAATTATTTCGACGCCTTATACAATTCGCATTCGGCCGCTCGACAGGATTATAGTCCTTTGTATTTCAATGTATGAAAGAATGGTGTATGACCTATGACTTAACGCGAGTACCGAATAAACAAGGACAAGACGATTTTCTGCTAACTCGCTAAAGTACTGCAGCCCTGTCGCGTGGTCATTAACTCCTCGGCCATCTACCATTGTTCGCATCGAAATTTCGCTTGAAACATTATTAGAATCAATTGCTCACCGTTATACTGGCACGTTATCATCGAGGCACCTTCCAATCTATATCCCAGGGGACATTCGAAATTAGCACTGTGACCCATCCGAGCGCCTTCGATCTTACCAACCAGCGGTCCCTCTGGTAAATTTATTACTGGACACTGAACGTCTACGAGACGAGATCGATTAAAATTTGAATCTTTCTCTAGATTCCGATTTTGAATAATATCGCGAGATATAGAAAGTAAATCCTACCGACGACGTGAACTCTTATAGAATTTGCTAGGCCTCGTGGAGTCGAACACGTGTATACTCCTGAATCCTGCACTTTGGCATAATATATCGACAGTCGATACTTCCAGTCTCTCTCCTTCGCAGCGATCGCCCAGCCTAATTGACAAGTGAATAATTAGTATTTCGATTACCTTTAAGAAAGAACTTACGTGCGTATATCTCACCCGTTAAATATTGACGAAACGTCGACGTCCACGTCCATTCTGGATTACCTAATCTTCTAGCAAAAAGACACTCCAAATGAAGAATGCTTCCTGGAAATACTGCAAGCGTACCCGTCGGCTCGATTGCCGCTGAACCTGCTGGCAATCCAAAGACGATCGTCGGTGGAACGTCTTCTGGATCTCCTCAAACAGGAAGAGGAGTGTGTATTAGTGTATGGTAAAAAGGGCCTGTTCTATTTCAATTATAATCCATTGAAGCTCGAGACTCGAATCAGCTCACCGGTGTAATTGGAAATAGCCGTTGTAGGTACGCAAGACGGCAACTTCCCGTTCCACGTTGCATTACGACAATGTAACGATGGATCACCGATGAGCTTGTACTTGCCAAGCTCACGACACCTCACCATAACACGTTCTCCATGAGGTACCGTAATTTTGTCTACCTGCGAAAAGAATATTTCATTGATATTTCTACAACGACGATGACAAGAAAATTAACATGTTACTTATATATGTGGATATTAAGATTTGAAAGTAACAAGAAGCTTACTGATACGGTGATATTTTTGTAAGTAACGATGAGAAGTGGATGCAAGCCTTCCAACTTGCATCCTCGTTGTAAAATTCGCTTTTCTGAGAAAACAGAACAGAAAAATACAGATCACAAGAGAGAATAACAAGAAAATTATAATGAACCTTTACAAACCTAATTGCTTCGCATCGCTGAACTCGCTGGTTATCATCAACGCAATCAGGAAAATCACGAAACAAGTTGATAACGCGTTGCCGCATCCTTTTCTGTGTTTCAAACACGCACGCGTTCTTTCCGTCGTCGCTTCTCTTCTCCTTCCTCCGTCCTCGATCAACATCCTGGCCACCACCACCACCTCCCTCCTTAACGAATTAGATAAATCGAGAGCATTCGCGAATATCTCGCAGCTGTAGAATCGTCCTCGATAACAAAACGCCTTCGTTCTCAACGTTAATGCGGCTACATTTTCGAGCATTAACGCCAAGCCTCCCCTTTTACTGCATCCACTCCACTTTCCACCCTTCTAACTGGTCGAAGAACGAGAACACATCGGATTCGTTCCTGACTCTGCCTGATTCAAGAATACGAAAGAATAGGAGCCTCTGCACGATCAACGAATGAAACTGATTCACTTAAGACTAACATCAATGGGGAACAGCATTATCACTGACGATCAGAGCTGTCAAACGTTTCCCATCCTCGCTAACTCTCCTCTTAACGGACGTGCCTCTATACATCACCGACGTGGTACTCCCTCATGAAAGAGAGAATAGGGTGGAAATAGTGGGAGCAGAGGAAGAAGAGAAGTCGAGAAACGCAAGCGCAAACATCCATACGCTATTCGAGAAGGTACCTCAGCCTTCGTTGTAATTGTGCTCATACGTACACTCCCAGACAAAAAGATACATCAGAATATTATTGTCGAATTTAATGAATAATTATTTATTATTGGATTAACATTTTTTTATTATTGGATTGAACAATGTTTAATCACTTAAAAGCTATGATTAAGTATTTGTCTTTGTTAAACATTTAATATTATTATCTTTTGTACATATATTTGATTATTTCTTGATGTGCTCCATGTAATTTCATATTTATCTTATATCATGAACAAGTTGGAGAGAAAATAATTTACATCGCTTAATATCTTTTATTAAATAACATTGTAATTGAAAATATTTTCATAATTAAGATTAGATACACGCAAATTCAATTATTTTAGAACTAATAGCAGTGAAGAATTCTTCGAGATAAGTATTATTCATTAAGAATATTATTTATGCAACTTCACACCATAAATTTTAAACATTTAAATATTACTAATATTCTTTAATCTCTCTAGAACGATATAAAGTCATAAAAGTTCATAAAAAATACTTTATAATTATAGAAAAATATTTTAAACTTTTTCGTATACATCAATGTAGTCAATATATCTATACATATGAAGTGACTAATTAGACTCGCCATATTTTCGCAAAAAATCTAATTTATTAACAGAGTCATATGATAGTAGAGTCCTTCGAATGAAATGCACAATCAGTACCTAACTTCGTACGCTAGATAGCGCTAGAAGTACTAAAACGTGACATTTTTTATAGTTTAGTTGTGTCTTGCGAAACCTAGATGGCGTAACTTGTACTGTTTGTGAGTTTTTTAAGTTCAATGTATTCCTACGCCGCTACTTTGTAAAAAAGATCTGTCTTGCTAGAAGAAAAATGTGATACGATTATAAAATTGCGGTGCACTTTTTAAAATAATCATTAATATCTTTTACTAAATGTCATACAGGTACAAACTTTCTTTATTTTCACATCGATAACTTTCATTATTTTAAAATAACAATTACGTAATATTTATTTATACTTATTTTTTATTTCACGTTTTACGCTTGAAATCTTTTGACATATTAATAGCATTATATCATTTCTCTCTCCGTATTTAATAATTTATATCGATAGATCTTAGTTTCCGAACGTTTATTATCTTTTTGTGTTTCATAAAATTTTAAGGTAAAATATTGTAACAGAAGTGAATGACTGAATTTTATTGCATTTGCATATAAGTTATCTTCTACGTCGTTTTACGTTCGTAACATTATTCAAATTGTAATATTATCTCGATACTTCGTTTAATTATTTACTGAATTATTTATTATCTCAATCATTTTGAAAATCTCATTATTGAAAAAAGCTATATTGAATTTTCTATGTTAAAATAAATGAAAGAAAAAATAATATAATAAAATTCAGTTCGTAAAATTGAAGCATTTAAAAATTGTCATGTTATTGGTCGAAGTTCATTCGATACATGTATTCTACTACAAATTGAGCGAATATCGTTCCTCTCTACTTTTCGACATTACAATTGGTCGAATAAGGAAAGATGGGCTTTGTTATTGGTTATGATGTGGAAAACAAAGAACCAATCCATGTTTAGCTTATTATTCTTTTCACTCATAAACGCTCACAAAAGAAACTTCGTTATTACCACTGTATTCGTTATATTGCTTTCTCTTCTATATTATATTTTTCCAATCGTATATAAACATACACAACAACGCAGCAGTTACAAGCGTATGCGCATGCGACCACTAATATATATCCTATAATATGTATATTTCAAGGAATATGGTGGACCTTTTCAAGGTCACAAATTTTCAATATCGCGACATTAAAGACGCCTTACGCGAGTGTCATTACTGGGTTAAGCTGTGACCGAAATACAGTGGAAGAATAAGAGTGCGTATTTGCTGTATCGGTTTATTGCCTAAATTTGTCTTCGATATTCATGGATTTTGTATTCTGTAAAAATTTAAAGATCGTGCTGCCGCCTGCGAGGCGTCAATACAGAAGAGCGAACTGAGTGTAATTTAGAAATCGCGTGGATTATCGTATGAAATAAAATAGGATTAAGAACCAAGCTTGATAATATAAATTAAAGATGGCACGGTTGAGCGTTGGTGCATTATCGATGTGGTCAAATAAATATGATTCCGTATGAAAGCTAATGATTCGCCATAAATATGTGTAGAAGCCATAAGATCTTTCTTCGATGGAATGCAGGTACTTCACCGAAGAAGGAAAGAAAATTTTATCCTGCGAATCTCTGACTGAGAATTAGATAGGTAAGTAAGTATTCTTTCGTTATAACATCTAACCTATGTGATCGTCACACACAGTGATGACGGTTAACGTGCTTAACAAACAACGGTATTGTCGCAAATCGGTGCAACGGTCATTGAAAGAGAGAAAAAGAAAGAGACATGTACACATACAAAAGCGTGCGCGCGCGCGCGCACTTGTTCTCTCTCTCCCCTCTCTCTCTCTCTCTCTCTCTCTCTCTCTCCCTCTCTTTCTCTCATACACACAAAGCTGTATAATACGTAGCAAGTCTAACGCGATATGGCCGCTGCTCTGTAGAATTCGTTTGACGATCCAAGAAATTTATCTTGAAAGTGAACTTAGATGTAATTAATTTAGATTGAATTTTCAATTTCTTATTCTTCAACTATAGGTTAATTCATCTTTATGTTAGACACTGTTTATTGTTGTATCTGTGTTTTCAAAAGCACGATATAAGACACGTGTATGAGCTTTCTTTATGCATAGCTTTTCTACGATTTAACGTTCCAAATGCTTCTTTAGATTACATCTATTACGAACATTTATTTTTCTTAAAAAGTGACCGATGTCCCTTAGATTTTAGGTGTTAGATTTCTACATCTAATATACAGCCTATAATATTTTCATTTATAATCATCGCATCGTATTAATGCATTAACTTCGGAAAATATGAGTTTACTAAAAATTTTGAAATTCAACATTGTCATTATAACAAAAATTATTTATTATCATGATTTGTAGTCATAACATATATCATTATATGTTTGCTTTATGTTTTTAGTTTATGAAGTGTTTTATTGCGTTCAATGTATGTTTTTATATAGATCATAAGCAAACTATATACACACTTAACACAATGGATGGCACAAGGGCAGCAGATGTCCTACCCTTGCTTCAAGAACGTTTGGCTATACTACCAGGTGGACGAGATCGTAGAGGAGGTCCAGTTATTGTTTTCCCAACTACTCCTAGAAGAGAACGTGCAAAACCAGAAGATTACCGTCGTTTGTTGCAATATCTTTTAGCCATTCCTGATGATGAAACCAGAGATCTAGGATTTACTGTGATAGTGGATATGCGTGGTGCTACTTGGGATTCTGTGAAAACAATTTTAAAGGTTTTGTTATGACATTTAAATTTTAATTTACGCTTAGAAGTTTTGTAAACAGTTAAAAAATATATTTGCAAAAAGATATGTAATATTAAAACAGTAGCATTCTCTTTAGAGAAATAATATTTTTATTTATTTTTACTCAATCAAGTATATTTTGTATAAAATTTAATTAAAATATAATAACACACAGTTTTTTCTATTGTTATAATAAGATAATAGATATTAAGATAATAGTAAATTTTTTAGTAAACATTTTATATTTATTTGATTAATATATTTTTTTTTATACAAATACTTTAAAATATTTTTTTTATACATACACATAAGAATATTCTACATTGCATAAATGCGAAAGTTCTTAATAAACTAATTTCTTTTTTTGTTTTTTTTTTATTACCATTTAAGGTATTACATGAATACTTTCATCAATCGGTCTATGTTGCATTCATCATAAAGCCAGAGAATTTTTGGCAGAAACAAAGGACATCATTGGCTAAACAGAAAAAGTATAACTTTGAGGTAAATAAAAAATTTTCTATCATTTGTATTAAATTTTTTGAATTTTATCTTTGATATATTTATTCTTAATTTGAGCATTACATGTACTGATGTAGACAGTGTAATGCTGCATGTTTTGTTACAAACATTAAGTGCACAAAGAACACATTTCGAAACATGTACAAAGTAAATATCCAATTCTGTGTAAATTTTTATATGCACTTATTTTTTGCACTTAAGCTGTTTAAATCAAACTAAAGTTATAAATAAACCAGTTTTTTTTTTTGTGATATAAAAAATTCTTTAAATTAATTTTTTTACTAATTTCAGATCAATACAATTAGTTTAGAAGCTCTAACAAAAGTTATAGATCCTTCTCAACTGACATCTGATTTGGATGGTTCATTAGAGTATGATCATGCTCAATGGATCCAAACAAGATTAGCTGTAGAAGACTTCACTTGGCAAGCTGCTGATCTTTTAGATAGGTTGGACGATTTACAAGAAGACCTTAGTCGTAATGATTTTGCTGATGACGTTGGAGGTGCTAAACATGGTATTGACCTCCACAATGAGATGAAAAAGAAAATTTTGAAAATTCCTGTAGAAGAAATCGAAGTTGTTGCTCAACGTTTACTCCAAAAATTCGACAGTAATATGCATTTTACACTTTAATATACTGCTTTTTATGATTATATTAAGTTAACAAATATTTGCCTTGTTTAGGCATGTCAACGCCAGGTGGGGAGGGAGGAAGTATCGAAAGCGGTGCTGCGGGCGGAACAGATTCAGACGGTCAGGCATTAGCGACATTAGTTATACAGCATTTAGACTCTGTTCATGCAGCCCAACAGCATCTCTTGCAATTGTGGCACATCAAAAAAATGAAATTAGATCAATGCTTTCAGTTACGCTTGTTTGAGCAAGATTGTGAAAAAATGTTTGACTGGATTTGTCATAATAGAGAAGGATTTCTTGCTAATTATGTGGAGATCGGACGTTCTTATCAACTTGCAAAGAATTTGCAAGAGGAACATAAACATTTTACCATGAGTTCAATGAATGTTTATGTGAATATCAATAAAACCCTTACAATGGCTGCGAGATTATTAGAGACGCAACATTATGCAGCGGGTCATGTACGAGCCGTTGCGAGTCGATTGGATAGAGCTTGGAAGGAATTTGCGGCTGGTCTCGATGAACGTACTGCTGTTCTTGGCCTAAGTGTAGTGTTTCATCACAAAGCAGAGCAATATGTCGATAGTGTTGTTGGTTGGAGTCAAGCTTGTGATGCTAGCAATCTGCCTAATGAAATTCCTGTTCTCGAATCTCACATAAGACAGCATCAAACTCTTTATGAAGCAATGTGTCAAGCATATACAGAGGTAAAATATTTGACTTATAATATCTACTGGTATTTTAAATTTTATTTTTGCTTTACTAGAAAGTTTCCTTCCACAAATTAATACAATTATTAAAGGAGTGTTAGGAGTAATAAATAAATATGAAATAGAGATAAACACTAGGAAAATTAAATGACATTTCACTTAAACGGACGTATAATTAATAGTGTATTTGCGACGTTACTGAATAAAAAAGATAATATCTTATTAATGGTATCGTTATAAAATAATGAGTAAACATTAAAATCATAAAATAAAAATTTTGTATACAAATCTAATATTCGACAGGTTTACAATGCATATCAGGCTCTTTTGAGTGGACTAGGCTCCATGCTGCAAGTATGTCATAGCAGAAGTACAGTCCATCGTTTGGATACATTTTACACTAATTATGTACGAAACAATTTTTTTCATTACTTCTAGTCGGTGAATATTCTTGCTTGGTATTTGGGTGCGGTTAAAAGCAACAGCCTTGTCTAAATCTTATGCAATAATTAACATAGGTTGGACTAAACACTTGTTATTATGGACTTGTTAGGATGGAAGCTTTTATCATGAAACAAAGTTGAATTTCGTTTAATCGGTGAAAGGCGCCTAATTTTGGAATGAATTCGTAAAATACTGTTGTTTAGGTGCATAGTACCAGTAAGAAGCTTCTTTATCAACTGGATCATCTTGTGCAAGTCTGTAACCAACCACAGGGAATAGACCACACCATCCGCAAACATGTATGTCACTTAGTGTTTGGGAAAATATATAATTTCATTAATTTAATTCTCTTTATTGCATTAAAAAATTGTACATTTTCGTCCATATATTCGTGCATAATTCATAACAGATTCTTCTTCATTTTCTACAATTAGTTTCCTATAATTGCTTGTGCATGCAATTGATAAAGAGACTATGTAACTTCATTATGACTGCAAGCATGTAATGTAAGCAAATACTTTAACTGTCAGTCTTAAAGTCTCAACCATAACTTAGAAATTAATTAAATACGTATTAATATCTATTTGTATATTACTTACTATTTTATCTGTTATAATTATTTTTTATATGAAAATATCAAGGATAAATAACATTTATCTTTATATATAAATCTTGTATTTATTTTACATTAATTTATATCTGCAAGTATTTGCTTATGTAATGACAAGTGTAATTATTACATGGCATACATATTAATATATTTTTTGGCTTTAATTAATTTTACATATTATATACGAAATTTGTGTCTCGTTTTTATGCATAGAGCCAAGATGGACATAATGCAGAAAGTCATGGTGGTATGAGTGGAAATCCAGCTGCAGATTACAGTGAGGGTGCATCCCATGTGTTAGCAGTTATTCATCAAATTTTAGGTCATCATAGAACATTGGAAGCTCGTTGGCACGCACGCAAAGTTAAATTACATCAACGTCTTGCTTTGAGGTACTTACAATTTTCTTAATTTTTGTTAAAGAATATCGCGTAATTTATTTGTTATGTGGTATTAAAATGATTCCATTTATTTCGTTTCTTTCAATTTACAGATTATTTCAAGAAGATGTAAAACAAGTTCTTGATTGGCTAACTAATCACGGAGAAGTTTTTATTCGTAAAAATACAGGTGTAGGACGAAATCTTCAAAAAGCAAGAGTATATCAAAAAAGTCACGAACACTTTGAGAATGTTGCACAGGTAATACGCTATTTTACATAGATAAAATCTGCGTTAATCTGGAACAGTATTTACGTCATGTCATTATTTATATACACGTTTTTACAGAATACTTATACGAATGCAACAAAATTGCTTACTGCAGCAGAGGAATTAGCTCATACAGGAGAGTGTGCTGCCGATGAAATATACGCGGTAGCACAAGAATTGGAATCTCATGTTAGTAGATTTGCCGCGAGAGTCGAACAACGGCGTCGCAGATTAGATCTGGCAGTAGTGTTTTACACTCATGAAAAAGAGGTATATATGTGTGTTATGATCGTCGAGTGATATTACTTGCCAAATGATTAATGTAAATTTTTTCTGCACGCGTTATAGCTAAGCGGTTGGGTCGATGAATTACGACAAGAGTTGCAGCAAGAGGAAGTTGCAGAAAATTTGGAAACAGCGGAAAGATTACTTGATCAATGTGCACAGCATAGAGCGTCGTGTCTTGAAGCTTGCGCTTCAACCATTGCGCAAGGTGAAGCATTGCTTCAAGAACTTCGAGAATCTACGGATGCACCCGATACTACAGGCTCTGTATGTATTAATCAATTAATGTATTTCAAACTTGAAAACTGTTCAAAATGTCAGAGTTTTTTTAAATCGCATTACGTATTTTATTTCATCTCGCGAATGCGAAAATATTTCAGATATCTGCTGTAGAGAGTGCTCTTGATAGATTGGCTGGCTTACGGCAAGAATTGGAAGAATTATGGGCGACAAGAAAGTTAAGGTTAGAATTGTGTTTACGATTGCGCGTTTTCGAGAGAGATGCGTTAGAAGCCAGTGGTCAACTCGAAATGTGGGCACAAGACTTACAGGGATCTCCTCGCGAAGGTTCACCTGAACAGCTATTGCGTGTACACAATGACGGTGTTGCTCATATGCAAAATACTACGTTTCAAGTGTTACAACAAGGTCAAGAACTTGCACAGGTAAAAAAATTCTATTGATATTATTTTAAAAAATGATCCATATAGACTACTTTATAAAAAATCTTTTTTATGATATTCTATTTTGTTACGATCATAGGTTCTAGAACAAGCCGGAGTTTGTATCATGGCAGATGGTCAGCATAGCGCTACGGCAAGAGTTCAAGTGCTTCTCGAATTTTTAAACGAAAGAGAAATGGATGCAGAAGACCTTGCAGAAATGCGAAGAGTTCGACTTGAACAGGCCGCGCAGTTGGTACAATTACAAACAGATGCCACGCATGTAGCTAACTGGATTAGGAATGGAGAAGCTATGCTTTTAGCTTCTTTAAGGGTTCCCGAAAATTTACAGGACGCCGAACAACTGCGATTAGAACACGAGCAGTTTCAAGTCGCCATAGAGAAAACGCATACCTCTGCTGTACAGGTAATTACGAATTGTGCTTTATCTTTTTATATCAATTATAAATATTTGTTATGTTATAATCGTGTCTTCGTAGGTAAAACATAGAGCTGATGCATTAGTAAGCGCAAACCATTATGATCCGAAGAGTATCCGAGAAGTAGCTGAAGATGTCACTAAAAGATGGCAACAATTGGTAACTTGTGCAGAAGAGAGGCATAAATTAGTAACCGCGAGTATAAATTTTTATAAAACAGCGGAACAAGTTCGATCGGTTCTCGATAGTTTAGAGCGTGAATATAAAAGGGACGAAGACTGGTGTTCCGGTGGGGAGAAAGGCGGCCAAGTACCTACTCTTGTGGCTAAACATCAGGAACAAAAAGAAGCATTTTTGAAAGCGTGTACTTTGGTGCGAAGAACTGCCGAGACATTCTTAAAGTATACTAATCGCAGTCTACAGTTTTACAATTATCAAGCAAATAGTGTTGGGTCAGAGAACAAAGTAAAAAGTTAGTGTCTTAAATTGGGATAAGTTCAATTGTAATTCTCCTTTAACACATTTTTATTTTTCTATTATCATGTTCATAGATATCTTAGAAGAATTGTTAAGTAAAGAAAATAAAGTACTCGAATATTGGACTCAACGAAAGAAACGCTTAGATCAATGTCATCAATATGTTCTTTTTGAGCGTAGTGCAAAACAAGCCATTGAATGGATAAGGGAGACTGGTGAATTGTATCTTGCAACGCACACAAACGTCGGAAAAAATCGTATAGAAAACGAGCAATTGTTACAAGAACATAACGAATTTAAAGGTGCAGCAAAGGTAAAATATTTTTAAAAAGAAAAAGCTAATGTTCATACATTAATAATCTTTATTTCGTTTCATCGTTAAATATAATAATAATAACATAATATATAAATATACACTTGATTTGTCATAATTATTGTTTACGTTATAGGAAACTAGGGAAAGAGTAAAATTGCTGATTCAGCTAGCAGACAATTTAGTTGAAAAAGGACATGCTCATGCTGCTGTTATTAAACAATCAGTGGCAGAGGTGGATCAACGTTATAAAGATTTTAGCATGCGAATGAATTGCTACAAGACACAAATTGAAGATGATTTGGGTATACAATCCGACGATGGCCATAAAGATTTAGCTATAGACCGTAATTCCGATCCTTTATTGGAAGAGAAAATTAAGGGAAAAGATTTAAAAGAATTGAACGAAGAAAAGCGAAGATCAGCTAGGCGAAAAGAGTATGTTTCATATTAACTTTACAAAATTGAGAAAAGACGAGATTTGTGTATATTTTTGTAAATATATTTTCTTTATTTTAATTCAGGTTCATTATGGCCGAATTGTTGCAAACCGAACGTACATATGTTAAAGATTTGGAAACTTGTATTCGCTGTTTCTTGGAAGAAACGCGTAATGGAAAGGGAAACGTACCAACAGGATTGCAAGGTCGAGAATCTATAATCTTTTCTAATATGGAAGAGATACATCAATTTCATAGCAATATATTCCTTCGTGAGTTGGAAAAATATGAAACTATGCCCGAAGACGTTGGACACTGTTTCGTAACTTGGGTAAATAACATGTTATTTAATAAAATTGTGGAATAATCTAATAAATTATTTTCGTGACCGTTTATAAAATAATACGTTGTTGTTTGTAGGCTCCGAAATTCGATATGTATGTGACTTATTGTAAGAATAAACCAGAAAGTAATCAATTATTAGTTACGCATGGAGGTACATGGTTTGAAGAATTACAGAGGAAACAAAAAGTTGAACACCCAATTGCTGCATACCTCATAAAACCAGTGCAAAGGATCACGAAGTATCAGCTTTTGCTTAAGGATCTTCAAGTACGTAAATATAATTGGAAGACAATTTTGACCGATTCTCTCGTAAATACAAATGCTTTATAATATTAATATTTTTGAATACAGGCTTGCTGTCAAGAAGGACAAGGTGAAATTAAAGATGGGTTGGAAGTGATGTTGAATGTGCCTAAAAAAGCAAACGATGCCTTACATTTAAGCCTATTAGAGGGTTGTGATGTCAGGATAGATACTCTTGGAGATGTAGTATTACAAGATTCATTTACGGTATGGGATCCAAAGCAGCTGATCAGAAAAGGCAGAGATCGTCATATATTTCTTTTCGAATTATACTTATTGTTTAGTAAAGAAGTGAAAGATTCAGCTGGAAAGGTTTGTATATTTGACAAAATACAATTTATAATTGTAGATAGTCTGTAACATAAATTTTATGTTAGCCATATGTTTTTTTTTTATGATTTATCAGGTAAAATATATTTACAAAAGTCGTTTAATGACTTCTGAATTGGGTGTCACCGAGCACATCGAAGGAGACGAATGTAAGTTTGCCGTATGGACTGGAAGAGCACCAACCGGCGACACCCGTGTGGTTTTAAGAGCGAATTCCATGGAGGCGAAGCAATTGTGGGTCAAGAGATTGCGCGAAGTAATACAAGAAACGTACTTCAGCTTGAGCATGCCGAAGAGTCCTGCCAAGAAGAGTTCAAGCCAGCGATCGAGTAGAGATTTGGAGGAATGTGCATCTTTGAACGACAGTGTGGAAAATTTGGACAGGAACTCATTGGCTTCGTTTGGTTCGACAAATACAACGGATTCAGACAAGGTAACTATCGTATTTTATGTCGTAGAAAGCGGAAATTGATCGTTTTAGCGTACATTTGTTCCTTACATCCTGTGACAAGTAGAAGATGTTATTTTAGCTCGTGAAACGATCGTTTATATAATAGTTTAATCGCATCACGTAAAACGATGTGTGCGTCTCTTAATAAATGATATAGCGAAAAAAAATATATTTAAAAAAATAAACGTATTTTTTGACTAAAAAATAATATACATTTTGAAACGAAAAAGAAAAAGAAATGATTGTCGGCAATCTTCCTTCTGAAATTGATTTTCAAGGGTTTTGTACGCAATGCAGTAGGATTTAATTTACTAAATCGTACGACATCCTGCAGTCGAGGACGAGACGTTAAAATCAGCTGCCCCGGTTAGTTGGTGACTGCGCACTGAGAATTTCCCCGAGGAGAAAACATCGATGAAAGGCGTTATCGAACATCCCTCCCTTCTTCCTCTCGATAAGCCCATTCCACCTACCGAGGCATTTGGAGAGGCGCTCACGGCGTTGATACTCGATTCTAGGAAGGGTGCGATTAGTACGGGCGCGACTGTCGGCCCGGACAGACTCGTTTGGAGCGTCGCGTCTCGTCCCGTCCTGACCTACCTTACATATACTGTTCTCCCTGTTTTTCTCTTGTCTCTCGTCTCTTGTCACACGTCACGTCTTTTCTCGGCTTGTCTCGTCTTGTCTTTTCTCGTCACACGCGTTTTCTTTTTAACGGTGAAACGTATCTCGCGCGTCAAAAAAAAGCAAAGAGAAAAAAGACCCACTCGAAAATGGCTGTCGGCTGTTTGCGCCGATGTATCCTTCCTTCGTCGTTCTATTTCTCTCTTTACGAACCCTTTATCGAATTTCGTGTACGAATCATTGCGTATGAAAGACAGTAAGTCGTAAGGAAATATCATTATGACGTCACCAGCCGGAAAACCGGCAACGATCGCCCAAAAGGCACGCAGAAAGATCTCTTTACCATGGTTCAGACAGACCTCGGTTACACCACCTCACGCGACCCTCGCCAGGCAGCACACCATCGACACCCCGGGCTCTTTTCAAGCTCGGCTTTTGCGCCGCCAACCCTCTCTGTCTCAGGTATTCTCTCTCTCTCTCTCTCTCTCTTTCTCTCTCTCACTTTTTTTATATTCTCCCTTCCACCCTCCCTCTCTCTTTCTTTTTTCTCCCTTTCTTTCGTTATTTTTTCCCTTTTTTTTTCTTCTTTTTGTCCTTTGTCCTTTTACTCGCCATCCCGTCTGTGACATCTCGATCGTGCGCGTGAGCGCACGGTTAAGCGCATCCAACTGTAATCGATGTTTTCACTATTGGACCTTCCCGAATTTATCGCTAGTCATCTAATACGCCATAATTTGTTTTCTTTTAAACGAACACAACTCCGATAGTTAAGTTTATTTTTCACCGTCGTCACTCTTTTACTCAACAACCTCGCTAAAGATCATTGATGTTAGCTTGCATTATTAGCTTTTTATGTGCCAATTCGCGAGCAGTTTTTTGCAACCAATTCTTGCGAACTATTGCCCTTGAGTGCCACGTTGTGCTTGCGCGAATCATTTCCTAATATAGACGTAGGTTAAATGTAATAACCGCAACATATAATCGCTCGTCGACCGCGAAAAGAACGATAAAGAAAACTCTCTCATGGGATCGCTCGCTAACGGTACAAATTATGGTATTTACGGCATTTATTCGTATGCCATCTGACGTATTAGACATTAGAAATTATAATCGTTTGATCCTGAGACTTGGAAACTAAGAGTTTTTGGCGAGCATGACTTTACCTAAATATATTTTGTTCTATTAAATTAGACATTTTTGTCAATCGTATGAATGTTTACCTGTACTCGGTCCTTTGGACTTCTCGTACATATCCGTATGGGTTCGAACTAATACGGATTTTGGCGCGTGGAATATTCTATTTTCGTCATGGAATGCGCGAATACGAAAGAGAGAAAGAGAGAGAGAGAGAGAGTGAGAAATTAAGAAAGAAAAAAAAGAAGAGAGAGAGAGAGAGAGAGAGAGTCGGGCTGAGGACAGTCCAGATAAAACGTGTTCGTTTTTCTTTTCTTAAAAATACGAAACTGAAACGGAATATTGATATTTCGATAAATCATAAATATTAGCTTCCTAACTAAAATTATATACCGTTCTTACATTGTTCTTTTATCCTCCTAATTGCAGCGAACTTTTTTATGGACGCGTACACATAATCTGAATCTACTCTAAGAAGTTTTCCTGTTTCGAATAAATGACTCCTTGTACTCTAAAAATGAAGCACTCTTCTCGTAAATATCGTCTAAACGATTACACGGACCGATCGAACCTATTTCAGCGAACGTAGCACATTAGACGCTCCAACGGTCCGTAAATTCAAAGACGATTTCTCGATGATGTCGGTTCCAAGTTTGTATCTGCGTATGGCGTGTACTCTCTCTCTCTTTCCACTCATAAAATCCGGTACCCTGATGCGTTCGTTTGCTTACTTTCCCACGTTAAAATACTTCGTTCTTTCTTTCTGTGGAGTGAACCATGAATAGAAAAATACGAGAAAATAAATTAGAAAGACAAATTGCTATTTTTTCGATTTTCATTCTTAGACTGGTGTAGCCGAAATGACTTGGGTCGTTGCGGATCATCTAGCAGCACCAGGATCTAGAGAGCTGACGGTGACAAAGGGCCAGCAAGTGGAAGTCTTAGAAAATGGTAGCGGTAATGGAAATGCCAGTGGAATCGTTGGTACTGGTGAATGGACATTGGTACGTTTACCACTCGTACCGGGACAAACAGATCCACCAGCAGAAGGTCTTGTACCTACGAGCGCTTTGAAACAACCACCAAGTAATTCCTGTAAGACCTCACCATCGAGAAAGCCACCCAGTCAACAACAAACATTGCTTCAACAGCAGCAACTTAATCAATCGGTGATCGGTCAACAACAACTCGTTGTGGTAGTCGGTACAGCGGCATCATCCCCAGCTTCGACTTTAACACCGTCGAGCGAAGAATTGGGTAAGTTTTTTCAGGAGTTGCTTTTCGATAATTGCCTTGGTAATGACACAATCGAGTTAACGTTCGACGGGTAGGAGAGAACAAGAGAATAGGCCACGCTTGATAATAGTTGAAAGAGGCAGATGACGAGATCCGTACTTGTACGTATACTAGGAGACCCGAGCGCTCGATCAATACGACGCACGGAACACGAATGTCCTTGACCACTTGGCAGCCCGGGGCCAGCGTCACGGTCAAACTGGCCGTCGATCATTCGACACGACCTATGGCAATTCATGATCAGAAAAGAAAGTATCCGTTGCTTTTATTTTTTTTTCGTGTCTCAAACTGTCAAACTAGCAGAGGGGCGATGGACGATGCGGACCGACAATGAGGAAGGAGAAGGAGATGGATCGAAGAAAAATAAGCGAGGGCAAAGTACGATGAGGATGCTTCGAAGACATGACAAACTTTTTCCTTGAGAAGTTGAGAAGGCAGATAGAATGAAAGAGTCACGCAAGCTTTCTCTTAAGCCTGTGTGCTGCATCTAAAAATAAGAGAGCAACGTCGGCCCGATATCATAGAAGTATACCTCGATATATGAGGCGGTTACGCTTACCACTTTCGATTCACCCATTTTATTATCCCCGTTTGGATAGTAGAGATAATAATCGTTTATAAGTCTAGCGATGATACAATGATCTAAAATCCAAAGTCGATCGATTTTATTTGTACTCGCTTTGCAAAGGAGTTACGTAATGATATCAATGAAACTAAAGGATCGATAGAAATCGAATTTTCTCAAATAAGACAAAATTACTTTATGTCTAAATAAGATAGAACGTACGTTATAGTAAAATCGTGTATAAAGGAGTCCGATTGATATCTGTAGCATTACTGTTATCGCTATCGTTATCGCAAATGATTATAACGATCTTTGTCTTCTTATTGCTTTCAGAAATTATAGGAAGCGATGGCAGCTCAGCTAGTACCAGTTCACCTGGAAATAAAAGACGCGGTTTTAGCGGGTGAGTAGCTTTATAACGCGTTTATAGTGCGTTTCTGATTAATAACGAATTCTTTCAAACATAATATTCGTAGGAATATACGGTCGCGTGCAAATGTGTCGAATGATTAAATTCATCGATATCTTTTACGTATAGTGACATGCGAAAAGGTTATGTTTCTTTGTGGGTTCATATAAGTTATTAGTCTTTAATAATACCAAGATTAAATTGTTATATGCGCAGAAATAATGGAGACAACGTGATAATGTTATAAAGGATATGCCAATGAAATGTTAAGACGATTAATCATAACAATATTAACGTACATTATTTCTTTCGTAAAAATAATTGAATTTACTTTGCATCGGAATGTTCGAAATTTAACCTATAAATTTTGCACACATCAACGTGTACGTTTATTTTATATATAATAGACATTTAAAGTAATAAGCATGAGTTTATAAAATATTAAAGAATATGTTATAGACCGATATTTGTTTACGACAGTACATTTATATGTAAATAAGATGCATAACTCTCATAGACTCTGTAAGTCTGATACGGTAATATAAAATCATAACGAGTCGAAAGCACTTAACCTAATTACTAATAGAAAGCGCACGCTTGGTTATTAGCAATTGGCCAACGTGCATAGTGAGTGCCGAGTCAAACAGCATTGGACATAGTGGCGATTCTCTTTAACGCCTATCCCCGCTCTCATTGTTTTCACTGGCGACACGGCAGGCACAACTGTGTCCGCGTTTATTAATAGCAATAAAATGAAGATGATGTGGTAGGAGAAACGCGTTCGCTGCCAGTACGTTGCGTTTCTCTTCCTATCATTCGTCGCGTTCTCGAATTATGCCTTCCGATGCGTAACTCTTTAGGAAAGTAAATGATATCGTCGTGAAACTTGGATATCGTCGCGAAATTTCGTTAACGTGCTGGGTAATACGAAGAGTTCGTTGGTGTGTCGCAGGAGAAAGTGGTTACCACCTCCGCTGCGTAAACTCAGCCAAGGCAAGGTCGATAAGGTCGTCTCAACGTCGTCGTCGGCTGCGTCAACGGCTGCTGCCGCCACCGTTAACAGTGGCATTCCGCTAGCATCGACGTCTTTAACAACGGTGACGACAGCGACGACGACGACGACAACGACGACTGCTATTTCTTCTATTACTGCTACTACAACGGGAACGACGATAACGACAACGCCGACGACGACGGCAGCGGTGAAAAATACGACAACGGTGGCAGCGGTAACGCCAAGCGGCAAAAACATTGGATCCTTAAAGAAGAGCAGCTCGGACAAACGTTTCAAGCTGCCATCAGGAGCTGTTGAACAAAAACGTGCCGTTACTGTTTCTGCTGGAAACGTGAGGATTGTCTCCGAGTTTGAGCCTTTAACGGGAGCCGAGGAGGTTGAAAGAGAGGAAGAGGAGGAAGAGGAAGAAGAGGAAGAACACGTTGGAACTTCCGAAACGATATCTGCGACTTACGACGACGGTGAAGGTAACGTCTTTCACGAACAAAATGGCACCGAGGATGGTGAAGATGACTTGGAATTACCGCCACCGATGAAACCGATTACCGAGCCCATTTTAGTCGCTGCCGGTAATGGACCCCCTGGTTCAACGATACCCGACGAATTACCTGGAAAAAGAGTGAGTATACTAGCTCCGTTATTTCCATATTGCGTATTCTTATTTTTCTTATCCTTTTAGGCATCCGAGTGTTCCAGCAAAATACTCGACGGAGCCACAACGGCGGATTTAGCAGAAATCGAGCAGATCGTAAAGGAAAGGATGGTAAGTTTCGTGCGTTGTTTTATTTCATTTTGTTTTATTATTTCTTGATGAAACTTTTGATCATAGGAACAACACACCGAGAATCAAGAGAGGCATAGTCTGATGCGAACGGAAAGAACAACAGCAGGCGGTAGAGGCTCGAGCGATGGCGAGAATAATTATGCTCGTGCTACAAGTCCATCGCTTGTTTCTGAAGAATCCGATCCCGAAACTGCGGCTTTGACCAAAAGGCAATTTGTCATTCGCGAATTGGTCGATACAGAAAGAGATTATGTCAACGATCTCAAACAAATTGTCGAAGGATACATGATGTTAATGCGAGATCCAGAGAGCGACATTCCACTTCCTGAGGATCTTCGAGCGGGGAAAGACAAAATGGTATTTGGTAACATAGAAGCCATCTACGAATGGCACAGAGAGTGAGTATACGATTGCTGGCGCGACCCATTTCGTTTTCTCTCCTTTATCTTATTTTTTTTTTTCTTTGCGTATATCAACAAGTGAAAATTTTACGACTTGCGAGCCAACATGCTAACATAATAATCTCTTGTATTCTCAGCTTTTTTTTGAAAGCTTTGGAGAACTGCATAAAATGCCCGGAAGAACTCGGTCCTCTCTTTAAAAGATATGAGAGGAAGTTACATATGTACGTCGTTTATTGTCAAAATAAACCCGTTTCTGAATACATCGTGTCGGAATATATATATACTTACTTCGAGGTAATTACAATTATTTGTGCCATCTTTTTTTCAATGTAACAAACACGTCATTAATGCATTTTGTTACGTGTTAATGTATCTAAATTCTTTCTGGTCATGAGATATAATTATATTTCGATATACTATAGGAATTGAGGCAGAAACTTGGACATCGTCTGCAGCTTTGCGATTTGTTGATAAAACCCGTGCAAAGGATTACAAAGTATCAACTGCTCCTTCGTGAGGCATTGCGTTTGACCGAGCGTACTCAGAGATTATCAGAAATCGAAGGACTTAGAGCAGCGGTTCATGTTATGCGAGTTATACCAAAAGCGGCTAATGACATGATGGACGTGGGGAGATTGCAAGGTTTTGATGTAAGTTAAAAATATAAAATCAATTTCGAATGGTAGGTTAATCACTTGTTAGCATTTTTTTTTTTTAAGTGTTTACGTAACATTTACAATTCATGCTTATAATATATTCTTGAACGACATATTGTATGTTAGAGAGTTTTAGTATTTTACGTCCTCTTTTATTCTTTTCGTTTGAAGGGTAAAATAACAGCACAGGGTAAACTTCTGTTACACGGGCCTTTGTTAGTGTCAGAAATATCGAGCATGCCAACGAGAGGAAAAGAGTGGCACGTTTTTCTTTTCGAGCAAAATATTATCTTCAGCGAAGCTGTTGGTAAGAAGACTCAATTCACCAACCCAGCCTACATATATAAAGCTCATATACAGGTAATTTTTTCATATTTTTTATAACAACATGTATGCGATTTATCGCAAGAGAGTACGAATTATCGTTACTATAAACTTTGTATAAGTCGGATTGGTAATGTGAAAACGCTACGAAACTAAAAGAATTTGAAGTTCGATTCGTTCGAATAGATTTTATGGAAATAAATTGATTTGAGTTCATGCTCGATCCAAGTATTAAAATTTGATCGCGTATAAACATCGTCTATAAACATCGTAAAAAAAAAAAAAAAGAAAAAGAAAGAGAAATGTATGTATTCGCCGGTATGTTTTCGTGCAGGTAAACAAAATGAGTCTCGAGGATTCGTACGACGATCCGGACAAATTTATGATTCGATCTACGGATCCTCGAAAGCCCGGTCTAGGATTTTATTGCAGCGTAGTAGAAGAAAATGGACCTCGCAGACAGGAATGGGTAGATACGATTACTGATATCCTACAAACACAACGTGACTTTCTCAAGGCGATACAGTCACCGATTGCCTACCAAAAGGAACTTACCAAAGATCCACTGTAAGCGTCTCTATTTAACACTGAATTACACTGACTCTCTTAACACTCGACCTGTGAATATTCGTTCCGACATATTTTTGTATATTTTATATAAAAAAAGAGATACAAGCGCTGTAAGCTAGATAACCGTAGTCGTCACCTAAATCATCACCTTAGTCCTTTTCCCTTGGATTCTTTAGTCACTACCCCTAGCACATGATCGACGTTCCTTCGATTATTCAAGGATCTTTTCTTCGTTGTTGCCATTCTTGTTGTTGTTGTTGTTGTTATCGTTGTTGTTCCTGTTAACACATATCATCGTCACTCATCGGAATCGTCATCGTTATTATCATCGTTATTCTTCTTCTTATAACGATATGTATTGTCATTATTTATTCCGTCATCACTCGAAATAGAGATATACTTCGTTACTCCTTTTCAATACTTGTATTTTCCAAATTTCCGTCATTCCCGTAGCAGCACGAATAACTATGCAAAACCTTTACTTTACGTATTACATACATACATACATACCTTCGACCGAAAAACGATCTATGTATCTATACGCTGTCGACGAATTATAAAGTGAAATTCGACTTTGTATTAACGTAATAACTTATCCTAATGAAACTTCATCTAAAAGAAAGCACAAGAAAAAGAAGAAAAAAGTGAAAAATATGAAAAATATGAAAAACGAACGTGTCGAGATCGAAAGGAGACATATTTTAAGAATACCGTAAAGGAAGAACTTATACTTTGAGTCGAGTAAAATTCAAAAACGAAGTTAGACTTCTAGATAAATTAGAATCGGTTACGCCGAATGTCAAAGTACTTCTCCAATTCTAAATGGTTCACATTTTGGTCTTTTGTCCCCTTTCCCTTTCTTCTCTCAAGCTCTATGGATCGTTGTATTACTCTTCCACAGCCACCTCTCGCTTCCAAGGCCTGTAAACGAGCGTTAATCCGTTCCAATGTGCATATACATAGTGCGTGCGTACGCGCGTGTGTGGGTGGTGTCTGGGGATGTGCGTGCGTGAAAATGCCCGCGCGCGTGCGTTTACGTATGTAAGTATTGTATACTTACGTATACGAAAATGCGTACATCGCGTACGGCATACGATGTACAATTCCACGCCTGGGGTGTGTGCCACGCTACTTAATGATATAATTATCGAGAATGTACAATATATTTATAATAATTTTAATAACGTTTATAAATGCCACTATGAGGTATTTGGTGACGAGTACACTGTACATAGTACGTATTAATTCTCGAAAAGCATCAAAAAAGCAGGGCTATAATCAACTCGCGAAACGTAAATATTGTTTAGAATAAACTGTAAAATACGAAGACTGTGATTACAATGCGTCCTTCTTTCTCACGCCTACCTAATGTACCCGTGCATGCGACTAACGGCTTGTTTTATTATGATTTTCAGTGAACACAGTACTGCGAGAGACAATGTCGGACTCTGTTCTTTACGACTGTCGTTTCTTTTTCTCCTTTCTATGTTCCACAACTTTTGTATCTTCATGAAACAATCCTATTATTTGTTTCCCCTTTGATTGCCCACGGAAGAATTCAATATCGTTGTACGATTACACCTTTCGATATGGTCGTTGAGATTTTATTGTATTCCTTGAAAAGGAAGTGTTAAACGCTCTTTCTTTTCTCGAAGAACGTTTAAGTTTCCATTTCTATTATTTCCATTGATGCTAATTGTTTAAGTTCACAAACACGCGCACAAATACACACATACACACAGATTTATTGTTTGAATGTAAAACGAGACCAATTAGAAATTTTATTTCATTCGATATTATTATTTCTTATTATTGTTAACGAATGATTTATTTTTGTTCCTTCTTCCTGTTGATATCGCACCAAATTCATGTCAAGACTCGTTCGACTTATATTTGATGTTTTTGACAAACTTACTTCCTGATCGATCAAGTCAGATGCAATGATGATCCAAGTGATGCAATGACAATTGACCTGCTAGTATCTAAAAAAGTATAATGCTAGTTAAGACGAACCTTGACGCGTAGTACTGTGTTTTGTTTTCATTTATAATTTGCTGACATATAGCCGAGTTCCAACAACGGAGCCTGTGGTTCGAGAGACCATATCAGTAGCCCCGACGTTTTCGACAGCATCCCCTGGAACGATGAACAAAGAAAAGAGTATTCCTCAGCAGAAGATAACTCGACCGATTCAAAGGACTCAATACGGTGGTTTAGATTGCGAATTACCACGAACTCCAAGTCCGACAAAGAGTAGGCTTAACTTCCTCGATGGATTCAGGAATACTCTGCGCGCACGATCCCCAGTTCGTACTAATTCGATACCGGTGAGATATTTCTTAACGATTTATCGATTTTCATATTGATAATGCTAGCTGGATAATTCGCATTCTATAATTAGTATTCTTGATTGCAGCAAAGGGGCTCTTCTCCTTCTTGATGTCTGTCGCTAACTGCTATGTACTGCATTACCTTCTGTCGTCGCATCCACAAATCCTCGATCTTTTATTGTTAGAGAAATAGACCGAGCGAGACATTATCAGAAAAAGCGTACGATCGGGTCACTATTAGTTGTTGTGTTGTTGTCTTTTGCTAAGTGCACGCACGTTATAACTTTCGATCGGTTAAGAGTGTAACACCGTGAGATCGAGAAGCAAAAGAAGATTATTCTCCAACAACTAACACGCTAGCCTACCTAAAGTGAAAATATAGGATATAAAGCGACGGTTTTGATAGTATTACAGTACCCTAGGCTCGTTATTATTAGTGTTATTTGCCATAAATGTTCAGACTATTAACAACAAAATAATAATTATATACTACTGTATTACTATACAAAACCATCGGATCTACTACCATTATTTTTGCTACTGCTGTTACTATATATTACAACTATTATAATTACTACTGCTACTACTACCACCACCACCATAATTTATTACACTATTACCGTTTCTCTCTTTCTCTCTCTCTCTCTCTCTCTCTCTCTCTCTCTCTCTCTCTCTCTCTCTCTCTTTCTCTTTCTATCTATCTTTCTCTCCACTACTGTTATTGCTATGCCAGTTTCTACGGCATCAGCTACAGCTACTATTACCGTTATTAAAATCGTTACGACCACAATCATCACATTCTCTTCGTCATCACTGGTCGCTGCAACTGTCGTTACTACTGCTATTATTATTCTATTGCTACTAACTACTACTGTACTATCTGCTACCACTGCATCATCCAGATAACTACTTTTATACTTCTATAACTTTTGGTGAGCATGATAAAGCATTGAATGCGCTACTGTATCGGTAATTTGTTTGCATGAGAAATTTCACTAAAATTTATAACAATGTACAATCTATAAAAGAACGAAATGAGAAAACAGTGATTAAACGATGTTATTATTTAGGTCGTTCCGGGTGCCCGAGTAAGATTGGCAGCCGATTGGGGAAAACTACGTGCTGGTGACGAACTCGTCGTTTCTCGTTTGGATGGCCCTGGATTAGTGGTTTCACATCATAATGAGAAAGAAGAACTTTGGATACCAGCTAGCCTTGTTCCAAATTTGTCTATAAGTAGAGCGTGGTCCTTTCGTCCGAGCAAAGTAGATTCTAATAAGGATATCGTACAGCCACTAGAAAGATCTTTAGAAAAAAAAGGAGCACCTACGCTCCTAGCAAGTACAGGTCTGATAAAGGCAACCGCTGGCGAGGACGTTAGACTTTCGGTAGAAATTATTAATGTCGAAGCAGCAACCGTTACATGGAAGAAAGAAGATGAGAAAGATAATCGAATTATTAAAGAAGGCGATCGATATCGATTTGAACAGACCGCTACTTTTCTGTATTTAGAAATTGTAAGATGTCGTCATTCGGATTCGGGAATATACCGGTGTTACGTTGAACATGACACTGGTTCTTGTTGGACGGAGATTTCCCTTTTCATCACAGGTATGTACCGAAAATTATTCTAACTTTTAACGATTATTATATAAAATATAACGTGACAGAATAAACGATGATTTTCAAACAATTGTTTTTAGGCGTAAGTGGTAGTACGTGGGCACGAATCGTTGGTTCGACAAAAATCGAAATAGATTGGGAATATTCGAGTGTTGATTCATATAGTATAGAAGGTAGAACAGCACCTTCTCAAACTTGGGTTCTGATGGCAACGGACGTAAAACATCCACCGATGACTTTGGAATTACCACCTGGTGCATCTTATAGTTTCCGTGTTGTTGGAAAAAATGGAAACATTACTTCATCTTCCGCGGAAGTAACGTTGACTGGTTTCGAAGATAACTTAAATTGGGAAACCGAACAATTTATTGGAAGATATTTAGAACTAGATGAATTAGGAAAGGGTAGATTTGCAACTGTAAGACGTGCTAGAGATAAGGGAACGGGTCAAGAAGTGGCACTGAAACAAACCCCACGACACAAGCAACCACGTTCCCTAACTCGAGCCGAGTATGATTTGTTAGCGTCTAGTCATCATGGTAACATCATTAGAGCCTTTGCCCTATTTGAAAATGCTCCACGTCCAGGAATTGACACGATTGTACTAGAATTGTAAGTTATACCTAGAAATGTAATTCCTTGAAATGTTTAACACACCTGTTATATTTGGCTTTTCGATTTTACTAGAGTTCGAGGTCCAACGCTCTTCGTTTACCTTAGTAAAAAATCTGATTATACGGAAGGAATGGCCATCAAGTATGCGAGTCAGTTATTGTCAGCCCTTCAATGGTTACATAGACGTAACATAGCTCATTTAGATTTAAAACCTGAAAACGTACTGGTAGATCAAGATAGCGGTATAGTTAAATTAATAGATCTTGGCGAAGCAGTAAGAGGCCCAGTCGACGAAGTCGTACCGCCTGCTGATTTGGAATTCGCAGCACCAGAATTGGTACTTGGTAAACCTACGGGAACTTGTACGGATATGTGGGCTGCAGGTGTTTTCATTTATGTACTTTTAAGGTGACATATCAATTGATATTCTCGATTAAATCACAATGCTTTTTATATCGATTTGATGCTTATCAATTGCAATTATTATCGACAAAATAGACTTACTTGTTACATTTTACGTTTTAGCGGTGTATCGCCATTTCTAGATGATTCTGTAGAAGAAACCACTGCTAATATATTAAAATGCGATTTCTGTTTTCCCAATGAATATTTTGAAGCCATATCTAACGATGCAAAAGATCTTCTTGGAAGATTATTATGCTTACATGGCGAAGAAAGAGCTACCGCCGAAGCTACTTTAACATCACCTTGGTTTAAGGTAATAAAGGATCTTATGATAAAAAAACATTCATCTTAATAACACACTGAAAATGTTTTTGTCTATAGGCTCCGGCTAGTTCTGCAATATCGTCAATTAGATTGGCCGAATTTACCGAACGACGTGCGCATTGTTCCAAATCGCGACAAGATCATAATGAAAGATTCTATTCGTAATATTTTAAATAAATTAAAAATATCTCGAGCCTCCCCCCAAGTAATTTTATTGCATACATTGACTTAATAGTACTTAGAAGGATAATTTTTTTTTGTTTTTTTTTTTTTTTTTTTTTTTTTGTAAATAATAAGAGTTACTCGCAAGATGTACAGCACAAAAACTTTTTCTTATTTATCGTTTTCTTACCTATATCTTTAACAAAATTTTTTCAATAAAACATATATTTTTTATTTTGTTACACTTCGACGGTTCTAATTAATGTTTATATGTTCTGTATATTTAAGAGATATTAATAGAATATATTGAGAGATAGAAAAATCCTAGAAAACAGTTTGAAATGAACAGATGATATTAATAAGGATAGACCACATTTTTAATTTTAATGTACATAACTTTTGGGAAGAAAAAAGATACCCTTTTTTTGTTTTTTTAGAAACATATATTATTTATAAGATCAAACCTTTCTTTACTTAATAGAATATAATATAAAGCTTAAGTTAAAAATGTTTTCGATCGAAAATAATGAAACAGTTGTATTCTAGTGTAGATATAAAATGTAGTACCTTCAAGTCGAATATGAAAAATTGAGAACTTGTACATTTTGCTTTTTGGGATAAAATCGCCCTTTCGTCCTTGTAAAAAAAAAAAGGTTTCGAGAGGAACTTTTAAATATAATATAAATGATACTCTAAAAATGTCAAATCAATCGATCTAGTAATTTCTCAGAAATTGTAGGTACCGATTTCGAAGTTTTTTAATCTAGTTTCGAGAGAAATGTTTTTAGAATTTCATTTCCATTTTTTGTAGTTTAATAGATGTTTTTTTTCTCTATTTTTTTTTTCTACCACTTGTGAATTTTACATATACATATGCATATAAAATTGTTACATACATAGCAAAATTGTAATAAAATAAAACAGTACAGAAAAGTTAGGCGATGGAATAGTTGCTCGATTTGAAAGCATTATCTGATCGTACTATTACTATTATCGCTGTAACTTCGCAATTTCTTAAAATTTTTACCTGATATTTTGACTGAATATTCTTAAAACTCTAGATACTTTTAGAAAATATATGAAAAAAAAATCGATATTTCTGACAAAGGGAAGTCATGTACGTCCTTAGAAAAGAGACTGACCTTACAATAATTTAAATTGAAAGTTCATGTATTCATCAAAGTTCTATTTGCAAATATCTTTATTGTTAAAAACAAAAGCTATATAACGTGTATGTAATCAATTAACTATTTTTTAATGATAATACAATGATGGAGAGTATATATTTTAAAAAATTGTAATGATTCAATTTATGTGAGAATATCTTTCAATATCTATTGCTTTATAATCTTGATCACTTTATATCATTTTATAGTAATTCAAGATATCAATTATTTCTTTATTTTACATCTATTTGTTCTAGTCATGAAATCCCACACATATTTCCATGTATATAACTATACAGAAACATATAAAGTAAAACATTAGCTTTCAATAAGTTCTTCAACAGAATGGATAGTTTTTTCTAATTGCATGGATTGTGATTCATTGTTAGGACAAGTGGAAGATAAATCCGTATGATTAAAATCTTTATCTATAGATACATCTGCTATTTTTGGTTCTTCTATAAGAGATATCTTTGAATTGTTGGATTGATCAGCATTATCAAGATCAAAGTTAACCATGCATACATCTTTAATTTCTTGATCAAGCAATGTTTCTTTTTTTATATTCACACATGGATGACCACTTTCAATATGTAAAGATAAATTTTGTTTTGATGTAAATTGTTGTTTACATAAATCACATGAATAGCATTTTTTTCTTTGGTGTGATCTAGTAATATGTAATCTCAAACCTTTTTTTCTAGAAAAAACTTTTTGACAATGATCACATCTATACCATTGATCATCATTATGTTCAATAGCACGATGTTCTAAGAGAAGAAGTTCATTCTCATAGTAGATGATACAATCCATACACATAGTTCTAACGAGTTTAGGATGATGAGTAATTAAATGTGTCTTCAACTGACGTCTTAATCTAAACTTGCTAATACAGAATTCACAAGATATTTTTGTTCTACGCATAGGTACTTGTTTTTGCAAAAATGTAATCTTTTGGCGTTCTATCGCATTCAAAACATCTGTCCAATGAAGTTCTTCATCGCTATGGCAAGTATCTGTAAGTAATGAAAATACAGTGCCACACTTATCACTGGCAGATGTATCTTTCAATAATTTTTCATTTGTTGGGACTTTCTTAGATAAAGATCTTTCATTGTCTTTGGTATCTAACAATTTTGGCTTTATTACATTATTACTTTCATGATTCATTGATAATCGATCATCTTCATTAGATGGTAATATTGGATCAAATTCTATATCGCTAACGCAACCATCCACTCTATCTATAGTTATACCATAACAATCATTATCTAATTGACCTTTAGGAAAAATATGACGCAATGTATTGTCTGCTATATAAATTTGTTGAAAAAACTGAAAGGATTGTTCCAACTTCTTTACACAATCATAGCACATGTTTAATGGCAATGTATCTTCATCATCAATTTCTATCAATAATTTTAGTTTTGAAAGAAGACTCATTTCAGTGTTTCTTTTCTTTAATGTCATATTAACTACATTATTTTTTTTCATAGCACAAGTTCTACACCAGCCTTCTTCATGAAAATTATTTTCTGTTGTATTTGCACTTTGTTCTTTAAACTGAAAAATGTTATGAGCACGGTGCGTATATGTTTTTGCTGTAACTTGATCAAACTTCGATTCGTGTTCAATCTAAAACATTTCAAAATAATTTAACAGTACTTATGTGTATTTCATTTATATAATTCTATCAAAAAGACTCACATAAGACATATCATTAATTCTTCCAACAGTATTATAATACCAATATGGTTGGGGTACAGCATTTTCTTTCAGCGTTCCTTTGGCTAAATAAGAATCACTTTTGAAATGATTACTGCATACAAAAAATTTCATCGATCGTAAAGTTGCAAAGTCGCGTCCAATTAAATATTCATGACCACTGTTTACCAGCCATTTAACGCATAAACCAATATCGCTTACTGGTAATTCGTGAAATATTTGTTCTTTTTCTCGAAGATCACGACAATTGATATAACTGCACTTTGTAACTTCTTCCATTATATTATACTAAAAATAATATTACTTATGACTTAAACAAAACTAAATACGTTCACTATATTGTCATTTAATAATCGAGACCACATCAGACCACATGGACCGCGTAAAAGCAAGAATACGAAATTATTCAAAAGGGTGCGCCACTTACGAAATTTTAAAACGTTTTAATTATTAATTTACAGAATTGTTAAGAAGATATTTATTTGAAGTTTATTTCTAATTATCTTTGCAAACTAATATTGCATTCTTGATTGAATGATTTTACAATTTCACATTTAACGTATTTGATGTCATATGCATTTTTCGCCGCAATCGGAATACGAATATTTTTGGCTTAATAAATTATTTGAGATTCTTAGATAAGAAGAATAAAAGAAAGTATTATTTTCATTAAAAAATAAGAATTAATTAAAAAGCCAATCATCATTCTTGTTTTTCGTATGCTACAATGCGATTGGTTTAAGCAACATAGAGTACAACCAATAAAATCATTGATAGAAGAATAAGGTTACTAACGATATACTATCAATATTGGAGGGGTATAGGGAGCCCCGAGAACGCGCCCTTGACAGTGACGTTCCTGTTTAGTGTGAAATGATGATGGTAGTAGTGGGGGAAGAAGTGAGGCTACTCTGTACCGGCACCGCCTGCACTGACCGGCTGGTGTCCGTGAACAGCCGGGTGAAGAAACGTGGAAAAGGAGAAAGGACGAGAGCGTCGGTTTCGTTCATCGGAAGGCCCGCTGTCTCCATCGTTCTTGGTTCGATAATCGTTTTACGACGATTCTCTCGTAAAGTGTGCTGTTTTTGTCTGTCCTGTCTGTCTGTCTTTTTCTCTTCCTCTCTCTTTCTCTCTCTCTCTCTCTCTCTCTCTCTCTCTCTCTCTCTCTCTCTCTCTCTCTCTCATGCGCGCGTTCTTTCTCTTTCTCTCTCGAATCTCTCTTCGTGTCTAGGGGGAGACATAGGCGCCGTGTGACAGCGATAGAAAACGAAACGATACGAGACGGGACGAGACGAGACGAGACGATACGAGACAAGACAAGACAAGACGAAATCGCACGCAGTAATTTTTGGTAGGACAGGGCGAAACCCTCGAGATCTTTCTTTTCCAAAGCTCACGCGCTTTTCCATGTCAACGACACGCGCGCTTCTACCAAAGCCAGCGTGCTACCCCCCGCGCAGAGGAGCCTCCTCCATCGTCGCCTCCGTTGCCGTCGTCGAGCGAGCACTCCACGTCGTCGCCTCGGTCGTCGTCGTCGTCGGCTCGCCGTCGTCGTCGCCGTCGTGCGCGTCGCGCCGGTGGGAGGCTCCTACGTTGATCTCCTCCCGATCGACGTTGTCAGATTCTCTTGCAAGGAGGAGAAGGAAGAGAAGGAATAACACCGAAGATAATCCGTCTTGCGAGTCAAGGATCACTGCTGGCATCGACGTCGCCGTCGGCATTGACGTCCTCACAGGGTTGAGGACGGTAGTGGAAAGGAGGGGGAGGAGGAGGAGGAGGACGACGACGTCGAGGAGGCACGCCAACGTCGCTCAAGCTGCGAGCCTGAGATGAGCGACCATGGCTGCATACACTTGAATAATTTCAAAGCAGCGAAGGGCATCCAGCCGTACAAAGTGATACACTCCTATTTCGTGACCAGCACATCAACCGAGGCACGCGTAAGGAAGGTGCGACTATCTTTTTTTTCGCGTGGTTCACCATTCAACTTTAACTTTATTATTATCTTTTTATAATTCTTTATACTTTTATTCTTATCACGCGCGATTCTTGCCAATTTTCTTTATCTTTTTCAACCTCCCTCTATCTTATACATATGTGTACATATATATATATTATATATATACATATATATATATATTTTTATATATATTACCTATGCATAACACGCGCCGTCGCTATCTATCTTTCTCTTTCTTTCTACCTATCATACGCTAGCTAGTTTTCCTTATCTTTTTTCCAACCATCGAATTTCCCTATGTTGGGAACTTTTATTGTGGACTTTTCGTTGTTTATGTTTTGTTATGAACAAGTTTAAGAAAGAAGAGATGTTCGTTTTATTTATGCGAAATCCTTTTTATATCCTTGTCTCGTTTTCTTTTCTTTTCCTTTTTTTATTTATCTTTGTCTCTTTTGCTCTCCCTTTTCCTCACTACATTTATTTTCTCTTTATCTTCGATCTTGTCTCTGGTTCTCGACTACTCGAGTCATGGACCATGTAGATAATGATAGAGCGACCGACGACCTAACGTAACATCTGTTTTATGTTGCTTCGTAATATCATGTATGTATGTACGCTACTTCATGTTTTCCTTTGGTTATGTGTGGTTCATTCACGATTTCCAGGGACGGAACATTGATTTGTGTACCTTTAGCTTTGTTTCAAATAATGTACCAATATTGCTGTCTTAATCACGTTTATAAGGTTTCGCGAAACTCGGACTGTAGATTGTAGTTTTATAAAAGATAAACATTAAAATAATTCTATTACGTATAATGTGTAATTATTTGTATTTATTTTTTGTATTTATTTTAATGTATTTATTTTTTTAAGACATTACGTTGATTAGATAATCATCGATAGTTTTAAATTGGCGCGGAAAACAAGATAATTTTTTTTTTTAATTGAACAGGAAGATAAAACATGTTTATTCGCATATAATTAAAAAACGGTATGAAATTTTTATGTAAAAGTGTTGTATTATTGCTATTTTTTCAAGTGAAACACTGTTTTTGATTATGGATAATTTATTCCATCGGATTTTCGATTCGCAGAAATAACGAAATTACAAATTTATATTAATATTACTTTTTCTATTTACATATTTAATGTAACTTTTATATATAATAATTAATTTTTTTTTGCAGGCTGTAAGCTGCTTGTGTCATACTTGTAAAACTTACAAGGATCGTCTTCATTCTTGTCTCCATTGTATATTTTTTGGTTGCTATGTGAAGGGTCACATACAGGAGCATGCAAAAACAAAGAAACATTTTTTAGGTAATAGATTTAACGAATATCTTTACGTTATAATTATCAATAATTTAATGATATCATGGCTTAATAAAATTTTAAAAATGTTGAATTTTTCAGCTGTGGATTTATGTTATGGTAATATTTTGTGCTTCCAATGCGGCGATTATGTTTATGATAGAGAATTGTTATCTGTTGCTAAAGCACAATGGAGTGAATCAGCAAAATCATTGAGTTTTGGAGAATTTTATCGTGCTTGGGAACCTACTCAAATAGAGGCAGAGTTATTGAGAAAACATCCAAGGCGAAGGCGTGTTGTAGAAAATTCTACGATAGGTACTTTTTTAAAGCTATGCATACTTATTAAATGTAGAAAAACATTTATTTATGAATTTATAAGAAATAATTTGAAAGTAAAATCATATTATATAAGATATTGATACAAAGTTTTTTGGTGCTTTAGGTCTAAGAGGACTTATAAATCTTGGCAGCACATGTTTCATGAACTGTATTGTACAAGCATTGATACACACTCCACTATTACGAGACTACTTCCTGGCTGACCGTCATCACTGCCCACAACCCACTCGCTGCCTAGTCTGTGAAGTGTCCCACCTTTTTCAGGAATTTTATTCTGGTAGTAAAGCACCTCTAACGCTTCATAAACTACTTCACTTAATCTGGACACATGCAAGGCATCTAGCAGGGTATGAACAGCAAGATGCGCACGAATTTTTTATCGCTACTTTGGATGTCTTACATAGACATTGCGAAGCTGCACCAATTTTGGTAAAAGATAACCCCCATCACTGTAACTGCATTATCGATCAAATATTTACTGGTGGACTTCAGAGTGATGTTGTTTGTCAGGCATGCAAGTACGATGTTATTTATTGTTATAAAAATTATTGGAATGTACGTAACGTGTATATTCACTGTTGTTTATTATTTTTTAGTGGAGTTTCGACTACGATAGATCCTTTCTGGGACATATCTTTGGATTTAGGTACCGCGGCTGGCGCATCAGGATCCGATAACTCTGGACCTCCTACCTCGTTATTAGATTGTTTAGAGAGATTTACGCGTGCAGAACATTTAGGCTCTAGTGCAAAAATTAAATGCAGTAATTGTCAAACTTATCAAGAAAGTACGAAGCAATTAACAATGAAGCAACTACCGATCGTAGCTAGTTTTCATCTGAAGCGATTTGAACACTCCAGCATTCAAGACAAAAAGATCTCTACATTCATTTCATTTCCGGAACAATTAGACATGACTCCTTTCATGTCACACAGACGTAATGGTAATAATAATAGCGCTATGATAGAAGGCTTGCCGAAAAATGGAGAAGATATGGCGTTCAGCGACAACCGATACTCATTGTTTGCTGTAATAAACCATGAAGGTTCTCTCGAGACAGGACATTATACAGCTTTCATAAGACAACAAAGGGATCAATGGTTCAAATGCGATGACCATTTGATAACAAGAGCAAAATTAAAAGATGTCTTAACTAGCGAAGGGTGAGTTCATAATCATAAACAGAATGTACATTATATTATGATTAAGGAACTGTAGAAAGATCGTTTTGTTTTTCAGGTATTTGCTTTTTTATCATAAACAAATTTTGGAATATGGACGAAATAGTAAGGTGTAAATGTTTAATCGTATAATTAATTTATTTGTCACGACTAATGATGGGCGATAGACTTAAGTTCTTAAACGTATTGAATTTCTTAAGGTATCAACAGACACGCATAAATATGAAGTTTCGATATTGATTGATGTTGAGAATATTGAGAATGAAGTTACCTATAAAACTCTACATATTTAACTGCAGATAAGGCATATAATGCCATTGAAAATTCAAATAACGTTATTGTCGAACTATGCGTTAGTATCAAATTAATAACAATTGAAAAGCAAACAAAAAATAACAGTTACAATTCAACTATAAAAATAAAGGATATTGCTTTATTAGTATAGATAAATGTAACATCATCTAAACTGTTAATTGTAAATTATCAAAGTATACAAAATAAGCGTGTTTATACGATTTGTTTGGTGTCGATATATTTTTGCGTTTGATGAACTAAGCTGAGTGCCTCTGGCGATCACTTCCCTCGTTTGTGTCCTAAATAATAATGTAAGGATAGTTTTAAGGTTAGCTCAATTTTTTTAAATGACAGATCACAATTTTTGTATGTCGCTGACTGTTGTTATATTTCTGACCTGACACGTCTATACATAAGACGCCAAGGATAGATGACACCGTACTTCGTTAGTTATCATATTAAAAATTCGATCTATTTAAATTCGTTAACTAATTAAACTCTCGACTTGATACATTTGCGATTTGACATTAACGATTTTTTATTCGAGGTACGTTGGGTCAGCGGTCCTTGGATGAAACAATTTTGTACAAACGTATTGCGAGGAGGATAATAATTTTATCCAATTAAGGCGAATCTTTTCGCTCGACTGTATATAATAAAATCACTGTTTATCAAATTTTTTGTGGTTGCCCGTTGTACCTTTTTTTTTTTAATGTCGTGATGTAGAATTTAAAGATGCTTTATAGAAAAGATGCGTTTTTGTAATTTATCGCGTGAGAATATTTTTTGTAGCGAGATATGAAGAGAATACAATTTTAATTCTTGAGTAGTAGATTCTGTTTTAATAGGTTTTTTATTTTTTTGGAAAAAAAGGAACAAAAGAAAAAGAAAACCGAAGTGCCAAATGTTCGTTGCACTTTTTGTTCTCGCCTGTATCTTTATGTTAAAACTAGCAATTTATGTTAATTGTACACTACTTAAAACGGGTTTCCGTATTGTGTTCATTGACAAGGATATTACGCGAAGTACATCGTCCCTTGAAAGCAATTTCCTATGCGTTTGTCGGGAGATTGATATCAACGGGGACGTATGTCATAAATTATACGCGATAGATCGATGTAAAGATCAATCTATAAGCTTTAACATGCAACAAAATATGTAATAATTACATATTTAACGTATGATCCTCTGTCAACAATTGTAAACCGAAGTGTTACTACGTAAGTTTAATTCTATTTCGAAGCGTATGTAGATAAAAGATCTCGATCAATGGTATTATGAGAAAATACAAAGAAATAGTAATTGCGAGAACTAGTGTCACCTGAGATACCGATTAACTGCAACATTGTCACAAATGCACAATATATTCACTTGTGTAACTATTAGAAATATGACCGATATGCTTCAAATTTGAGAATTAACACTACACAGCAGTTGTAACACTTCCTATAAGGCTGAATTAATCGTATAATACAGAAATAAAATTATATTTCATCGAGAATAGATTTCTTTTATTTTAAAATATGCTTTTTTTCAATGTTCATGTTTCAAAAATTCATGATACACTTCCATAAAAACGTAAATACACGTGCATTGTATATGTATATACATTCATATGTATTTCATTTGCTTCTTTCAATCGTAAGATGCGTAACTGATCATTCTATTCGTCGTTCTTTACTAAATTATGTAAACTGATCGTTTCGTATTGTCATTGATACATAAAGTAACAATTATACATACATATGTATTGTGCTTGATTTAAATTTAAATGGCGCGAATTTCTCGTATTTTCACGGATATCGAATTGACTATTGCGATGCAAAAAATGATTGTAAATAGAAGTGATATAAGAAACATTGTAAATATAAAATGTTTGTTAAAAATTATTTTTTGATCAATTATATATGTATATGAATTTTTACAGCTACATTAATTAACGTCGTAGTGATGGAGAAAAGATGGACGCCTTGACGTTTGGCTCGCACAGGTAAACAGTCGATCGTGTTATAAATTTGTGATATTTCTTTTAATCCTTAAAATGTTGCTTTATAAAAAAATATAATTTATTTTACAGACTTGTCCACCTTGATTTGAAGGGCGCTCCTCCACGAGTTAGTTATTTCGAAAAGGTTTGTCGAGCAAATAAACAATCATTCTGTTTGTATACTTTCATACGTACATATCTTTGTTTCGCACATTCTTCTTTTAAATAAAGCACTACGATAATAGATCCTAACCTTACTTTTACGACTAATAGAAATATACTTTCATTTATATTGCATGAACAAACCTTAGTTTTCCTTCATTCTTAGATTTATAAAGGAAAGAAAGAAAGGAAACAACAATTCTATGTATGTAAGTTTGGCGCGACAATGGAATGTGCGTCACTCACGAATGCATAACGTGATTCATTCAGACTTAAAAAAAAGTTAAGTGACCCTTGATATATTTATTTATCTACGATTATTCATAACTAAATCAAGTTTTACTTTATTGTCGTTTATGATTTAATTGGTTAAGTTAAAAAAATAATTATCAGGAGATTTTATTTACATGGTACATTTAGTTAGTATAATGATATTTTGAAATTTCTTATGTTACATAAAATAAATTATTATTTACTCATATAATCACATATTTGAATAAATGCTAATAAATAATTGCCTTGATAATATAGCTGATAATTATTGTTCACATCACACATTACAGTTATTTCCTTTGATAAGAGCATGGGGTGCTACTGGGTTACTCTTAGAATGGGAGGATACCTTCCCATACAATCGAGAGCTTACTCCAATAGGAAGCAACAGACCGATCAATTTGGCAAGCGGATATACAGTTCAAGAAGCAAGGCAAATCTTACAGATAGCAGGAGATTGTGGTTTGGCAGTTGTACCATTGGTACAAACTTTTGGACATATGGAGGTAAGTAGATAAATGATAGTAAGAATAAACTCAAATTTTAACTTATATCTATGCATTATCACAGTTTGTTCTGAAACATGATGAATGGCGATCTTTACGTGAAGTAGAACGTTTCCCAAGCTCTATATGTCCATCTAATCCACGAACTTTGCCATTGGTAACATCTTTAATTCGTCAAATAGTGAGTTTTCATCCAGATATACAATACTTACATATAGGTGCTGATGAAGTCTGGCATCTTGGTCTTTGCTCTGTTTGTACCAAACGGGCTGCAGCTAGTAAACATGGGAAACCATCTTTATATTTGGAGCACATTTTAGCAATTGCACAATATGTACAAGAGACATATCCCTATTTAAAGATAATAATCTGGGATGATATGCTGAGGTCAATAGACTTTCAGGTGCTAAAAGGTATTTGAATTAATTTTATTTATTAAATGATTAATATTTTTTTTCAATTACTGTTAAATTGAAATTATATCATTTTTGCTTATAGAGCATTATATAGGGAAATATGTTGAACCAATGATTTGGCACTATAATCCTAGAGATAATTTTGCTCTACCTCAAGGTATAGTCTAATTTATTTATTTATGCAAATAAATGCAATAAATTTTTAAATCAATGTTCTTCTTAGATATCTGGGATAAATATAGTGCCGTATTTCCACACATTTGGGCAGCAACTGCGTTTAAAGGTGCAACTGGGTCTTGCCAACACATCCCAATAATTCGAAATCATATAAGTAATCATGAGAAATGGCTAGAAGAATTAGGCATTAATGTAAATAAAGTTCATGAATTTCGAGGCACAGTATTTACTGGATGGTCAAGGTAAATGTTTCGTAAATTATACGTAATAATAGTTTCTTGGAAATTATTTTTGTACTCAGGTATGATCATTATGCTACAATGTGTGAGTTATTGCCTACAGCAATACCATCATTAGCACTATGCTTAAAAGTATGGCTCCATGGTTACTCAGAACAAGTGCATATTCAAGTTGCTAAGAGCCTAGGATACATAGATCATCCATTACATATAATACCTCAGCCACGACCAGCACCAATACCAAATAATTTATTGTTTCCTGGATGGCAAGTGGCAATTGGTATTGAGTGGTTCATAAATTTTAAAACTAAATATCATAATATTATAGCTAGTGAGCAGTAAGTATAAAAAGTTTGTAAAATATATTAGTATTATTTCTTGTATGAGTATTATATAATATTATATATATATATATATGCATCTTATATGATTATAAATTTAAATAGAATATTAACTTGGATGAATCCATGGCAAGTTTCTAATAATCATACAAATCCTATGCAATTGGAGAGTTTAATACCTGCATTCACAGAGTAAGTATTATATCACTTCATGACATAACTTTGTTATATCAAAATAATTGTAATTCATAAAGTTTATATAATATATAGTTTGTTATTGGAGTTATCATCCTTGGAGGGATATTTAACAGTTCAAATGGAAAGTATCTTCTTCCCATTTATGATTGATGAGTGGATGGGCACAAATCTTCAGCCAATGAAAATAAAGCTTACAGAGTTGAAACAAATTACAGAAAACCAACTAAAGTTAAGCACTCGCGCGTAAAATTTATTGAGTATATCTTAGTATGTTTATTTCTGATCTCGGAGAATAATTTTGGATGCAAATGGTTCATAAGAAGTAGAATATAGAGCATAGAGCATAAGAAATATTTAAAAAAATAATAAGGAAGAAAAATACAAATAAATATTGTATAATATGAAATATTCCTTTTAGATGTAATAAAATTAGAATAGGCTTCAAAGAGTATAATGTCATGCAAGTGACATACAATGTAATTTTATAAGAAAAAGAAATAATTATTTTAATACTTCATTTGAACATAAGTAAATCTATGAGAGCAACTACATCATTTGCTATCATACTTTATCATATCGTAAACTATGCTGTGATATTTGGCTATGAAAGATAGTAACATTAAATCCTATCTATTCATTTTTGCTTCATCTCTCCCACTAGTATGTAGATTTAAATGATATCTATAAATAAAAAGTACAAATATTTTTTGTACTTGTGATTCATATTACTAGCATTATGAATTATTTTTGAAGATAAAAAAAATAATATTTTTAATACTAGGACACTTAGGCCATTATTTTTTATAGAAAATATGATGTATTTAAAATTATTTGTCAAAGTGATTGTAATGTATGTCACGCATGTATATTTAATATTTTTTAATATTGCATGATAAATCTTTCATTTTAAATGTTTATTAATGTATAATAGATCTTCTGTAAAATAAAAATAAAAAATAAAGTAATATAAAAGTAAATCAGAGAATTGACATGAAGATAATAAACATATAATTTATCAATAATAGTGCTTATTTCTGTAATAGTATGATATAATATTTGTATAAGTGAGATAACAAAGGAAATATTTTCTAGTTACAAAAATAAGTAGAGTGACATTTGTTTTTAGAATATTATAACATCTATGGCCATATTGCATTTTTTATGAAAAGATTTGTCAAATAATTACTACATCTACCAATGCTCTATATACTTATAAAAAATTATGCAAAATATTAATTTAACATTAATTTAAAACAGTATTTTTTCATATTATTAATTAAAATGTATTATCAAGAAGTATAAAACATGTCACAGCTCCAGGACCGTGATGAACAAGAAGCTCTTAAACAAGATGAATTTTTTAAAAAAACATTAATCAGTGTGAAGCCTTTTATATTAAATCTAACATCTGTGACAGATGCTCAATTATGCAAAGTTTGGCTTGATAAACTAAGTCTTTCTTCTTCTCAACGCAATCTTAGAAATGAGTATCTTCTAGAATTATATCAGCAATTGAAAAAAGGTCATGTAGGAGGTGTATTTAGTGAACCCCCACCTTTAGGTTCTCTTATACCATTACCTAAATCATATCGCATGGTAATCTTATATTCATGCAATTATATGATTATTAATTATAATATAATAACTAATATATAATATGTTTAAATTTTACTTAAAATATAATTGTCATTTTTTTCTTATTAAATAACTATATGATTTAGGTATATATTAGTTCATCCTTAAGTGATCTGTCAGAATTTAGTACGACATCATATCACAAATGTGAGCAAATCAATGACTATAAAACATGTTCACAAAATACTACATCAAGAATACAAGATAAAAATTCTACAAGTACAAGTCAATATTTACCTACATTTAAACCACCTTCATCAGTTCAATTTTATAATGATAACATAGTAGATAGAGGTCAGTTTAGAATACACAGGCATGATACTGATTCACTGATTGCTACCATTAAAGAGTTACAAATGCAAAATAAATCTTTGCATCAACAATTATTAGAATATCAAGAAATTAATGCAATAAATGAAAATTTACATACTAATATAAGGCAACTAACTTCTGAAGTTACTGCATTGAAAGCTAAGTGAGTGTAAATGTAAGCTCTATAGATTTTTTACATTCAAAGAAAATATAAGATTATTTATAATAATATATTTATATAAGAAGAATGTAATATTAATTCATTTTATTAGATTACTAGAGACACAAAAAGTAAAAAATATTCTAGAATCCACTCATAAAGAAAATGTTCAACAATATAAAAATAAAGTTAGTGAACAATTTTCTAAACTGAAATTTCAATTACATGAGGCTGAATGTAAAAATGAAAATTTAAATAACAATTTGCTTACAATGTCACAAGAATTGGATAAAATTATTCATGATAAGGTAAGAAGTAAAAAATGCTGAATATAGAAAAACAAGATTTTTAATAGCTTTTTCTAAGGAAGAAGAGATTAATACAATAAAGAAGCAATGTATGGATAAATTAGAATCCATGCGCCAACAATATGAAGTTCTTTTAAAAGTAAAAGATTTAGAAATAAATACACAGGTAGATTTAATTCATCAGAAGGATTTGGAATTATCCAAAAAAGATGAAGAAGGAAATAAGAAAACTGAATTACTGACAAATAAAATTAAGGAGATGGAAATTAAGCTTGAAACAGAGACAAAAGATGTAATTATTTATAAGTTACAAATTGTTGCATCTTACTTTTTATATTAAATGATCTAAATATATACTTTCAGGATGATAAATTACGAGCTATGTTAACAGATCAAAATGCAATAATGAGACAAGAATTTGATAAGATAAGAAGTGAAATGGAACTTGTATCTCAAAATCAAAATGAGAATTTAGTTTCTAAAATGATAACCTTAAAGAAGACTATACTAAAGCTTCAAAAGTCGAAAGACAAACTTGCATACGATTACGAAAAAAAAATTAACCATATTCTTAAGGTTTATTTATAACGTTTGCAATTAATATGATCTTGTAGTTTAATTTTTTTTTAATTTATTTTTCTGCAATACAGAACAAAGATTTGGAAATTAAGTCATTATATATACAATTTCAAGGACAGAAAACTGACTTATGCACATCCTTGTGTTCGGAAAAACAATGCGAATTAAATTCTCTTGTAGATTCATTAGAAGAAAAATATAAACTGCTTCTTGTAACAGCTGATGCAACAGCTGAAAATCAGCGTCAGAATTATCTTAAGGTAAAATTATTTGATTTGTGTAATTATATGCTTTTTTAATCATTGTGTATTACTTACATAAATATTTCTTTTTTACTTATCTAATTTAATTTTTCAGTTTTTTTTTATATATTAAAAATATCTTAAAATTTCATATATATTTTTTTTTAATTTTCAGAAAATAAGCATATTAGAAAATGAACTATATCAAGTAAAAAAGAATATTCGAAGTAATGATTAATGAATATAATGGTAATGAATATGGTAATGAATATAATAGTAATGTATTATTATTACTATTTTTAATGTTCTGTAATAATGTCATATATATTAATAAAAAGACGCGTAAGTATATCATTATTTTAATCTATATTTATTTTCTTCATTATTAAATTATAGATAAATAAAACTGAATAAATAAATTCAAAAAAACTATAAATGAATTACACATAATCCTACTATAGAAGAATTATCTGAATAAATAATATAACTTCATCGTTCGTTTTAAATTATTAGAATTTTGGCGCCCAAATATAAAGTAGTAATTAGTAATGAGGTTATGGTGTAGATATTGTTTAATTTGGCAATCCTGCTTGTCATGCTTATGTTGGTTTCTATAGCAACCTATTTGACAACAAAATCAAATTGGCCTCGATTCCAATAAAATTATACTTTCCGATTGTTATAAATTTTATAATCAAGCATAATCAATTGTGAAAAAGAAAATAGTGAAATATTTCGATTATTTACTTCATCAAATGTCTTTTATATAAATTAATATGTTTTGCGATTAGTAATATCTTTACTAATGGACAAAGTATATATATATATATATATATATATATATGTACACGCATAATTTTATTGATCTAAAATATTTTTAAAGATAAAATATGATCAAAATGATAATTAAAAAAAAATTTATTATTATTTTTATGTAAATTTTTAAACATCTACAATCATATAACAAGTAGAAAGATGTCTTTATACTTTGATACACGAGTGCAAAATCCAGAAACTGCTTCAATAAGCACACACACAACATGGCATCCTAATTATCCACTATTGGCTGTAGCAGCATATTCTCAAGACAAAGGAGGATTTGTAACAGTTTATGACGATCAAGGGGAGCCTTTACAAGATGTGGAATCTTCAAAACATTCTGTAGCTCAGGTGACTGCTCTTGGTTGGCATCCTGATAGAAGATGGCTAGCTGCAGGATGGGAAAATGGAGATCTACGGGTTAATAATTTTATAATCTTATAAAAAAAATTTGTAAACATAAATCCTTTTGTTATATGATATTCATATATTAATCAAATATATTTGTATTATTACTTAACTACAGATATGGCCAGGTGATACAAATAGCACTGAATTTAATGTGATAGTAACACCACATCGTGATCCTATAACAATTTTACAATGGAGTCCACATGGAAGTCGATTGGTATCGGCAGATGCTGCTGGTTCTATAATAGCTTGGAAAATTGATTCTAGAGGTCAGCTGCTTATGGTTTTTCATCATGAATTAAAAGGATCTTTTGTACATATTGCATTCATTCCACTAAAACCAAGCATGGATTATAGGTAATTTGAATTGTTTGTAAAATAAAAATAACATAATTATTATTTACTTAGATATATTATATATGTAATATGATAAATAAAATTTAGTGATTTGGCAAAAGCTGCAGTAGCTGGAGATGAAAGAGCATTAGATCTATTCAGCTATTGGCGTCCCAGAACTGCTGCACCGACATCTGTTCTAACTCGAAAAGATAATCATGCTTTTTATATTGGAACTTCAAATGGAGTTATATATTTTATTGATGCTCAAGGGCAATGTATGGAAGTTTTCAATACAGATGGTGTTACACTACACTTTTTATTGCATCATCAGTTAAGAGATTCTATCATAATTATGACAGAAGGTTTAAATATTGGATATTACCAAACAGATTCAATTACTGGGCAACTAACAGAAATAACTAAGGTACTTTTAAAGTGATGAATACATTTTCAGCGAATATTCCTGTGTATTTATTATTTTATATTTTTGATCAGGTGAAACTCAGTGGTCGAAGCGATATACCTCGTAGCGGTCCTGCTATATGTTGGGCTGGTGGTAATACATTAGCCGTGTTAACTGGAGAACTGGGAGTTCGTTGTTGGGATCTTCACACTGGAGATACATATGTTCTATCACCTCCTGATTCATTGACTGGTAATCTTGCCACACCTCAGGAAATCTGTACAAGTTTATCCTTTTGCAAAAATAATGGTATTTGTTATACATTATAATTCACCAAGATATTGTTTTTTGATAATATCCATTCATATTCTATAAAATATAATGCAGATACGTTGGCTGCTGGGACGAACTTGGGTACAATTTATTTATGGAAAGGAAAAGTTGTAACTGATTCTGATGAAAATCGTTGGCCTAGTATTCCAGAGTCATGTACAATTCATGGTACTGTCAAACAATTGATGTGGGGTGCCACCTTATTAAGAAATCCCCTTCTAGCAGTTAACTGTATTACGAACGTTTTTATTTTGCATCAACAATCGATGTGTGCCGCATACAATGACGGGGTTTGTGCAAGTCAGCTTAGTCCAACACAAATTTTATTGGAAGTAGATGGACAGATGCATACCCTCAAAACCGACATTCAAGTACAGATCGTTGCTGTGAATAAAGAATATGCAGCTGTTTCATCTAGCAGACAAGTGGTAGTTTATAGGATTAATAAGGATGATTCATTAGGGGCAGTAATTATAGGAAGTTTTGCTTGTGACACTGAAAAAATGTTGATTTATGAACACACATTGATTATCTTGACACCATTAGTTATTCAATTGCGCTCAACAGAAGGTACTATTACACAAACATTACCTACAATGCCGGAAGAAGGAGAACCGATTACCATGGACCTTACGGGTCGATATTTAACAGTTGCATCATTAAACGGTATCTTAAAAATTTGGGATTTAAGTAAAAGGGAAATCGAGCTACATACTAGAGCCATGGCAACGTACGAAGCCATTAATGACTTTGCTGAAATTATTGAAGCCAAATGTAATTCGGATTGTCGATGTGTGTCTATTACTGTTGCTATGGCTAATCTAATGCCTAGTTCAATCCTTTATGTATGGGACATAGAGAGTGATCAAATGCACGAATTTGATTTTGCCAGGTCAGATGATACGATCGACGATGAATCTGCACTGTAAGTAATAATAGTAAAAAATATAATAACTTTTCAGTATTCTATTAATTTATCAATTTATTTGTTCCAGAGCTATGAAATGTAAAGGTAGATTGGTTACTGCTCATTGCTGGGATTTCGAAGACCCTAGACTTTTAGTTTGTCGTGCACAAAAAGTCGAAACGCGAGAATCTAAAACATCGAAATCAACCAAAAATGATGATGAGGTATGATGCACGTTTTTTATTACTTATTTCTAAACCATTATATTCATTCAATTAAGGATTTTCATAATTTTTAGGCTGCTGTAGTATTTGTTTCGCTATTCGCTACTTCTGATTACGGAATTGCTATACAAGATGTAAAATCAATAGAAGACGAGAACTGCAGATTATTGGGTGTACAATCGCCTCATATAATAATCTTAAATTCCGAACAAGTACTTGAAAGGGATAGTAAAATTATGCGATTACTTATGAGAGACTTCGAAGAGCTTGAAGACTGCGATCCCGTTACTAAAAAAGCTGTTCTAGATTTTAGTTTTCATATTAGCGTAGCTAATATGGATGAAGCTTTCAAAGCTATAAAAACTATTAAAAACGAAGTTGTTTGGAAAAGTTTAGCAAGAATGTGTGTAAAGACCAAGCAATTAAATATGGCTCTTTTATGTCTGGGTCATATGAAACAAGCTAAGGCAGCAAAAGCATTGAAACAAGCAATGCAGGATGATAGTTTAAATTTAGAGACCAAAGTTGGTATATTAGCGGTCGAGCTTGGATTGTATGTAAGTATTCATTTGAGATTAACAAAGTTATAATCCGTACTTAAACAGTAAGTATAATAAATATCGAATGTTCAACAGAGCGATGCTGAACGTCTTTTTCGCGAAGCGAAAAGACTCGATCTATTGGGTAAACTTTTGGAAGCTCGTAATAAATTTAAAGAAGCCATAGAATTAGCATCGAACGAAAACAAAATTCGTGAAAAGACAAGTTACTATAATTATGCAAAGGTTCTTGAATGGGAAGGAAAAGTTGTGGAGGCGATCGATATGTATACGAAAGCTGATTGTCACAGATCCGAAGTGCCAAGAATGTTACTTTCAAGACCGAGAGAACTTGCAGGATATCTAAATAACTGCGACGACTCGTAAGTATTATACATGTATAATTTCAATACTATTTTATCAATTCTTTTCTTTTTTTTTTTTTTTAATGAACAATTATCTTGTAACATTTTAGTCAAATAAAAAATTGGCATGCTCAATACATAGAATCGACCGGAGATATGGAAGGAGCTTTGCGCTTATACGAGCAAGCCAATGATACGTTGTCCATGACAAGATTATTGTGTTATTTCAATAGAGAAGACGAAGTATGCGATCTCGTGTTAAGAACAAATCATGCTGCATCTGCATATCATTTAGCTGCACATTATGAATCCAAAAATAATGTATCACAGTCCATCCATTTTTATACTATAGCAAAGGCATATACAAATGCAATTCGTTTGTGCAAGGTAACGTATACACGGAAGTCTTGCAGTTAAATTACATACTTTCAAATAATCTCTAATATTTATATTTAATTAGGAACATCACATGTCTGAAGAATTGTGGCCTTTGGCAGTTTTAGCATCCAGGCAATCGCAAATAGAAGTTGCGAAATATTACGAAGAAAATGAACAATTGGATAGAGCTGTTCTCCTTTATCATAAAGCTGGTTTATTGCACAAAGCTTTGGATATAGCTTTTAGGACACAGCAATATAGTGCTTTACAGCTTATTACTATGGATGTTAATGCTGATTCCGACCCTGTTCTTATCGAGAAATGTGCAGAGTATTTTGTACAAAACGAACAAATAGATAAGGCTGTTGATTTATTTGCTATTGGTAAAAAATATATGGAGGCATTAGAATTAATGCAAAAACACAATGTAACGTTAACAGAAGATCTTGCAGAAAAAATGACAACAGAAAAGATAGAGAATGATGCAGAACACGAAAAGAGGAGGATTAATACATTAGAAAAAATCGGTGAAATAGCGTTTGATCAAGGAAATTATCATTTAGCTACCAAAAAGTTCACACAAGCTGGAAACAAGTTAAGAGCCATGAAAGCTTTACTCAAATCTGGCGATACGGAAAAGATTTGTTTTTTCGCACAGGTTTCAAGACAAAGAGAAATTTATATTATGGCAGGCAATTATTTACAGTCATTGGATTGGCAAAATCAACCTGAAATTTTGAAGAATATCATTAATTTTTATTCGAAAGGCAAAGCGATGGATTTGCTAGCTAATTTCTATGTGGCCTGTGCTCAAGTAGAGATCGACGAATTTCAAAATTACGAAAAAGCTTTAGATGCATTGAACCAAGCAAGTAGATGTCTTGCTAAAGTAATTGCACCTAGAGATCCTGATCTTCACAAAAGAGCTACCGACTTAGTCAATAATAGAATGGCAGCGATAAGACGTTACATAGATATTAAAAAGTATGTAAATATTTGATAGTTCTTTATAATGTTCTATAAAATAATGATACTTTGTAAATGAAAATTATTTTCTTTCATAGATTATTCGACAGAGGCGAAACGGAAACAGCAATGTCGCAGGTTCAACAATTACTCGACTCTCAAGGTTCCGATTTAGAGCAATCTGTTCGTCGTGGCGATTTGTTTGCTACCATTACTCAACATTATGCGAACGTGGGAGATACCGAAAAAGCTCGGGCTACTGTCGAAGAATTAAAACGTTTAGTACCTGGCATAAATCTCAGTTATTACTATAACGTTAATTTGTTAGAAGCATTGGGATATAAACCATCAATTCAATATCAGGAAAGTTCTGATAAAGACGATGATATCGAGGAACTTTTAGGCGAATGAAAATTAAAGTAAGTGCATTACTTGTACGAAATTTTTACGTATCAGTTATCGTGTAGTAGTAAAATATTATCCTAGCAACGACGTACAATCAGATTCCGTCCATTTGTGTAATATTCTAATAGTAAACGATAAAGATAATGGTTGTAATAATAAATAATAGGTTTCGATAGGTTGAAAAACCAAAATATTCAAGCATTTAGAAAAATTCAGAATGTCAATCTTTATTATTTAAACTTAGCACACGAAAACAACCTTAGATTTATTTCTAACAAATTACATCAAAGTCCTATTGGTGAAAACTAGATCCATTTCTTCTAGAGCAATACAAATGCGTTATAACTAATGTATCGCATGATAATAAATAAATGAACGTTCACAATATTTCACGTAAAAAATGGAAAAAGAAAAGAAAAAAGCAACACATTTTGTGAAGGAATTACCTCATGTACTTTCCATTGATGAAGAAAAAAAGAAACATTAAAGAGAATTCTAAAAACAATAAGAAGCTTGAGGCATTGTTATCGAAATAAAAGCTGAGCTTTGCTTTCGTCCAGTATTAAATATGTATAACAAAATCTAGTTCACCCAGCGAAAATCTCGCAAAAGTTCGTAATAGCGACTTAAACCGTAATTATTAAGACCTTCTATGTTCAGACAGCTTTTTCGGGTGTCGGCTTTTTGCATGGCGGTACGGAGACTTCTGTTTCAGGTTCGTCAGCCTTACGTTTTTTTCGTACGAGGTGCGATATATCGCTAGCTGGCTTTACAATTTTTGGATTTGTCGAGCTACCAGCTGATGACGACGACGTATCTGAACTAGGTCCAGCACCGTTTGAATTACTACGCGAAACTTCACTTTTAAGGCTTTCTATAACGAGCTTGCAAGCTTCTTGTTTAAAGTCTTGCATATCTGTGATCTTATCTTGAATCTCTGGAAGGAGATCCTTCAATTCTTGGATCTCTCCCTCGACGGTATAAAAAGGATCGTCAGTCTTTGGTGGTTCAGTGATCGCTTCTAGTTCTTTTATACGTGATTCTAAAAGCATAGTAGCTTTATTAAATTCTTCTATGCTAGCATCAAAATCATTGCCCAAGGAATGAGCTAATCCCAATTGATAATGAATTTCGGCAATCGCTCTAGGCTCGCGTGGATCGATCTTCTCCAGTAGATTCAAACATCCTTGTAGATCGTTGAGTGCTCCTTTGTGATTTCCTCCTTCCATGGCTACTTCCCCAAGCAATCGGTAGGAATCGGCCAACAGTTTCCATCCTGCTGGCCCTCGTTTTAGCAAAACTAACTTTGCTAATTCCAGCACCTCCCAAGCGACCTTTTATTCAATACAAATTACCTCACTTATTGTTTCTTCTCTCAGACTGATATCTTCAATTGTCAATTAATTGCAAAAGCAAATCATTTATTTCTTACCTGAAGATTGTTTACCTCGTCCTCTTCTTCATTTTTAGTTATATCCTCGATGTTATCGTGTTGACCGTTTTCTTGTATATTTCCATTTTGTTGTTTCGACGAAGTTGCCGAAGCATCGGTTTCATCATTTTTAGAAATGTTCTCCCTTTCAGATTCTAGTAAAGTTTTCACTTCCTGTTCGTCGTGTTCCTTCTTTTTTACATCTTCTTCCTTAGTTTCTTCATCTTGTTCATTTTTTGCATTTTTCTTCGGGGGGGTATCATCGGTAGTTGTCTTCATGGATTCGTTTTTATTATTTTTTTCATCCTCCTCTTCTTCCTCTTCTTCTTCATCCTCCTCCTCCTCCTCTTCCTCCTCTTCTTTCTCATCAACTTTACTCAGCTTTTCCTCGTCGGCTTCATCTTCCTCATCGTCCTCGTCGTCGTCTTCTGCATCTTCCTCACCTTGAGCTTCCTCAGAGCCTGGTATTCCTCCTCCCAAAACACCAGCTTCCTCTCTAGCGAGACCTAGAAGTGCACGTCCGTAAAGAAGATACGGTTCGCCTAATTCGTCCGCCGTATCACCGTGCTTTTTCGCGAGCAATTCGCAAGCCTGGGCGAGTGCGGTCACAGCCATCGTATAATCACGTACAAGAAGATGTCGTCTACCCTGAGAAATCGCGGTTGCAGGATCGGTGAATGGTACGTTATCCGCGATATCGGCCATCTGAGAATAAAAGGAACAGACATTTGTAATAAATTTCTCTATTATCATTTATGAAAAATTTAGATTTCTTCTCGCTTTGAGAATTGGAAAAAGCGAGAAAGAAAAAAAATTTATTACAGTAGACATTTCTCTGTAAACTAAAAATAAAGAAAACATAAATAAATAAATTATAATAGATATCTTTATTTGTGTTAACGCGTTAAAGTAAGGAATAAGAGAGTGAATTAAAATGAAAACATCAAACTTACTCACCAGTACCTATAATAAAAAAAGAAAATCAAGTTTCAATTTGCAATATTGATGTATTCTTTAACATTAAAAGAGAATTAGCATAAATACAAGTAAAAGAAATTATTGCCTACCTCAAGCCTTCTCTTTATCATAATTATTGACTAGTTCTTTTACTTAATCTGCATATGTGTAAAGTGAGAGAAATATAAAATTGTGAAATATAAAAGATCATGACGTAAAGCAAATTTAGCTTTACTACTTCAATTGATGATTAGTATTTATAATTACACTGATACGGTACGATCAGAATTCCATGAGATCTTAGATTACGATTTTTTACATTTCAGATTTAATTTTCCAATTGATGTCTAATATTTCGTAATTTGTAGTAGTTTGGACAAAGCTCATCAGTTAGGGAATGAATGCAACAATAAATAAAATAATTAAATATAAATGAATGTTAAAGATAAAATGCAAAAAGGAGGAGAGAGAGAGAGAGAGAGAGAGAGAGAGAGAGAGAGAGAGAGAGAAAGAGAGAAACAGAGGAAGAGAGAAAGAGAAGAAGAGAGAAAAATAGAAAGAGAAAAAAGGAAAGATAAAAGAGGGTTGTCCGCAGCATCCGGTTAGGGTGGGGTGAGTTCGGTCGATTTTCGTACGCTTCGCAAAACGCAAGATGTAGAGGGCGTCCTCGTAGATATTCCAACGTTGAAAAGGACTATAGTGGCGATGCTCGCAGCGAGGGTCAGTGAGAAAAGCGAACGAGAGAGCGAGGATCAGTGTGGTGCTCGCGGCTATCAGTGGGCTGCCAGTGGTTGCCCTGGGCACCACCTGCGCGGATGGAGCCTACTCGTGTACCCAGGGGCCCTGGTCCGCGTCTCGTTTTTCTCTTTGCCACGCTCGTTCTTACCTTTGCAGGTAATCTTGTCCCTCCCTTTTTTCCACCCTTAATACGCTCCTCTCTCTATCTCTCTCTCTTTCTTTTTCTCTCTGTCTTCGTCCTCTCACTCTCTTTTTCTATCTTCCTTTTTTCTATTTCATCTTCTTTCTTTCTCTCTTCTCGTCTGTGGCCGATAACGTTTTACGTAAGAACCACAACCGTGCATATTCCCTCTCGAAATGTTATAATTTCTTCTTTAAAGGAAGACGAAGATGGATGTTGTAACACGATGAAACGTCGTCGATCGAACTTTCCGTTCTGTTCATTCGTTTTTGGTGACAACGTGAAACAACAGCAAGAATGTTTTTTTTTTTTTCATCTCGAAAGAAGCTTTATCCTTTCACTTTTTTCTATCGCGACGAGAAAATGATACCGTCGCGACATTGACAAATTCGATGGGTGTAACGCACAATAAAAGTGCAACGTATCGAAATACGAGTATTGTTGAAAAACTTTATTATCGAATAAATCTTATCTCGATACCGCGTAAATTCTTTCATCTCCATACACGTGGTTGAGAAAGCGACGAACAAATCTTTCAACAAATCTTATTTGTAATGACAGTACCTGAGAACTTTTTTGATTATGCAACAAAGATGAATTTTCGATGTCGAACTTGTCGAGAAAGATAGGTCAAAAGGTCAAGACCTTTGGATACATTCGCGAATTCATAAGGACCGTGTTTGTGCTGACGTTGTCTTGTCAAGAGAAGATTTAACATGCATATAGTAAATTTTCTTCCTTTTCTTTTTTTCATTATCAAAAGTTCGACACGGCCAACAACCACCGGTTGAATTCACAGAACTTTACACTTTTTCACAACCAAACACATACGTGTGTGTGTTCGTGTGTTTACGAAAGTGCTTCTTTAACTCCATTATTCTGAAGAACTCTTACGGCAGTGCTACTCAGAAAATTTGTCTTGTCTCAGAACTTGACGAAATTTTGAATGGAATAACACGAAAGTGACACTCATTTAGACGTCCAACTTCTCTCGCAAACAGCAAAGTCTACAAATAAAAACGTCAAAGTATACTTAGCAAGCGGTCGATTCTCTTTTGAGACTTCGTAATTCCCAATCCGAGAAACGTTCACTATGACACACTTTGAATAATTATCCACGATTCTGATGAATCAGAGTTTGTTTAATTTCAAGTTTAAACACTGGTCAATATACGATAGAAGTTGTTGAATCCTCTTTTTGCCTCGATCCAGATCAAGTTCGAATTTAATTTGAATAAAATCGCCCTCTCTGTCATCTTCCTTTATTGACGTACCAATGTCTTGTTTTTTAGCAACCGGCTTGTTGTGTGGAGCAATAATGACCGATCATTGGGAAGAGGTTGGCTGGGATAAAGAAGCTCTCACTCATGCTAACGTTAGCCTCACATGGTTGGACGATCAAGTGGCAATGTTAGAGACACCGACTGCTCACAGAAATCATCATCGAGGTAGACGTGGCTCTTTCTTGGTGCCCATGCACGGTGGAATCTGGACGATGTGCGTCTCGTTATCGGGTGAGCGAATTCTTTCTTTGAATTTTTATTTCATATTATCGTCAGATCTAATTTTCTACCATTCGAAACGTTAATAATGTGGAAAAATATGTTCGGATCAAACGACCGTACGTTTATTTCGATGCGATGACTCACTTCGAAAATCGATTTTCCAAGGCATATCTTTCTCAAAGTACTTGCATACTTTCGTGCTTGTTGACGTTACAAAGAGAGAAAGAGAGAGAAAGACAAAAGCGATTCAGGGTTGCGTGGGTGTGTCTACTCAAAGAGATACCACCTTGACTCTGTCTGTCTCGGTTGTATCGATCACTCGATTAAGATCTATACATTTTATCGGAAGTATCTCGTTCGGTATCGCGTGACCGTGAACATTTCAGATGTTCCTTTGCAAAAGTCGAGTCTTGAATGACGATTGCTTTTTTGATCGTACGAATTAATTGTTTGATTAGAATGTAAATAATTTTAATATATGCCTTTTTTAATTGTGCATGTATTAAAAAATCTTTTCTAATTATCTCTGATAGCTATATATTACATTAATACATTCACGTAAAATGTACGACAGTTAATATCACTGTATCTTTTATTTAGGAAAAATTTATTTGACAATGAATATAATAAATTAAGATAATAGGTACTCGATATTTATTTTCTTCCATTTTTAATTTACATTTATTAAGAAGTTATTATTACCGTTTTAATATTATTTTACGCTATATGGCTGTATATATATAACGTCATACCATCCAATATTAATATGATTATTTCTATTTTTCAATATTATTATTTTAATATATTCGAATTATTAGGATATTAAATCTTTTTACGAGTATCTATTTGTCTTTTTTTTTTATCAATTTCCTATGTACGGCGATTAAAAAGAACATATATAATACCAGAAACTTTTCAGAACAATGCAATCACAGTTGTAAAAAAAAATTAGGTCATTCGGTTAATGACGAGGAGAATAAAACGGACTTTTATCTCTTAATGAAAGTGAAACTAACGATACAGAGAAGACGAATAAGAAAAAGAAAGAAAGAAAAAAAAAACGAGAACCCTTCAGGCTTCACAAGGAACAAGAATATTTCATAAGGAAGAAACAAGTTAAAGATTTTGTTCAACGTCGGTCAACATCAAAATCCAATTTGAAATTTGAGGATTAACGTCACTCAAGCGATTTTTGAATAATTAATGAAATAAAGTCGTGCATTCGTGCCTATGTACGACAGTAACGACGACGACGGAGGCGGCAACGAAGAATCCGGAAAATTTAATTGAAAAACTCGACTCCCTCTTTCTCTCTCTAGATATAATTTCATTGCAAGGAAAATTATAGAATGTACTATACATTTACCTCGTACAACTTAACAAACGAGTACGCATTCAAATTGTGAGAATGTTTTGCCTTGAAAATGAAATGAAAGGATAAAAGGGAACACGATTGCGTCGTTTCTTTTTGTGAACGCGTCATGTGCGATAGAATGCACAATTAAATTTCATTATTTCGTAATTTCGAAGTAAATTGGATTGAAAATTTATTGAAAAACTATTCATACTTTTGCTGTATTGTATTATAATTGGATTTTATATAAAAATTAACAAATAAATAATGCACTCGTATGAAAAGTTACAAAGTACCCATTTGTACTCGTAACATTCTCATATAACATTTATAGAATAGTAGATGCGTAAATCTATTCTATAAAGATACAATATTGTAATATCCAAGATTTTATAACCCAATTAATAGTTCAATTCTTTTTATTGTTTAGCTTGCAAAATGTGGTACTTTAAAAACTATATATATATATATATATATATTGGTACTGACATTCCAATATTCCGAAATCAATTTAATATTAATACCTTATTTTAATATTTGATACAAAAAATAAAAAAAAAAATCTTAAGATAAAAAATAATCAATCTCGTTTAACATAATACCTCGCAAAATATGTAAACAATAAACTTAATCTATAAACGATCGATTTTATTATTCCATTTTAAATATAGAAATTATACAGTATTACAATGCATTTTCTTCCGAAAAGGTCGTGATATCACGCGTATGTTCGAATTTAGTAAGACATGAAATCGGAGATTTGGAAGGTGCGTGCAACGAGATAATTGGTTTCCTCGTACATTTTTCTACCTTTGTATAATGGCTCTTGGTCACGCTAAGCACCGAGCAATGCAAACTACTATTTCAACTACGAAATTGTGTGCATTCTCTCTCTCTCTTTCTCTCTCTCTCTACGGTGGTTCGACCTTCTCGACCGGAATAACGGCATTCACTAATAACGTACCACTAAATTTGTCTATGAATCATCGAATCTATAAAAAATAGAACAATAATTCGAGATGAAAAGAGAGAGAAGGATTTTTTCTTCTATTTTCATTCTTTCTTTTTTTTCTTTTTTAATTTCAGACGACGAAATACAACTACTGGGTCAGGTGGGCTTTCCGCAAGAGAGATGCATTAACTACTTGACACCCGACGAGGCACATGAAGAAATCCGTGCTGCGTGGCAGAATCGTGAGTCAGATCGACATTTCTTTTTCTTTTCTCCTCTTGAAGTCGATTCTCGACATAATTTTTAAGAGCTTTTATGACTTCTTTTATTTTTGGAATTAATGGTATTGGCTTTAATTTAATTAAGATCGTGTATAGATCGACTAAATTATACTAACGTCAAGTTTATAAAAAAAAAATACGAAAAGGTATGATTCGTATCATGGTAATTATTTATTAATCTATTATAATCAAATATTTGAAAAGATATATTGTTATTGATTTGAGTTTAAGATAAAAAGTAGTTCATAAACAGCAATTTAAATTACTTTATTCCATGGAGATAATGAAAAGTAGGAACAAAATACTAGCGTCTGGGGATTGTTTTATAATGAGACCTTGGTTTCAAAAAGGTTAATAAAAATGCAATTCGTGCCGATAAGAATCCAAACAATAAAGGTTATAAGATTATATTGGAAAGTTCATTTATTTATTTGAAAAGTGATATATCTAAAGTATAAAAAAACGTAAAGTGACATTTTCAATCAAATGACAAATTTCAATCATTTTCAATCAATTATTAATAGTACCGCGAAGTTACTATTGCTATTCTTTAATTTTTAATAGAACTGGTATTATATTAGGATTATGTTTCTACAAATTAAGATTCTGTAAATAAAAAATAAAAAAAAAATAAAAAAAAATAACGTCAATAATTTTTAAACTGTTGAAAATTCAGAAATCATACCGAGTCGTTTTAAACGAGATCTTGATTATAATGATCTTTGACCTTATTAAAGTTGTTAATTAAACGCGATCTAACGTTTTGTTAATGAACTTTACTTTCGGATTTTCTATATTACTCTTGAATTATTTTATTACTTCATAAATAGTTTAATTACTTTAAATCATATATTAGACAGTGACCTATTTTATCATTACAGGGATGCAGAATTTAAGTATTTCTTGCTCCCTCGTTTGTTTGATAATCCTTGGCACCGCCGTGCTAATAGGATTTTTTGGCTTGTGCAGACATCAAATATCGGCCGTTCTTGTTACAGGAGTGATGTATTTATTGGCAGGTGAGATTATTGATCGTGAAAATTAATCTGTTAATGCGTAACGACCGTACTCGGTTCGTAATTAGCAAAATACTCGAGTCGCTCCAATTGGTACGAGTTAATTTTAGTTATGCGTGGAATGTTTCGCGATGAGTCGTAAAAAAAGAAAAAGAGAATTATTTTCTTATATTTCTCTCTCTCTCTCCCCCTCCCTCCCCTCTCTCTAACGAAAAAGAATCTATTGATCGAATGAATAATCGATATTTGATAACAATGAAGAATGACGACGAATCGATAAAAACATTTTACGTATATTGTATATATTATTTATGTACGTATATGGATCATACACAAAGCTAGGCAATTGAATGTTTACGAGCTACAGCCAACTCGTACATTGATTACAAATTAAAGTACATTGAAGAACGATAAACAAACATTGATTGTAACAAAAGTGTATTGAAACAGTAGGAGGGGGAAGCTAGTACGGGAAAGAGAAACGATACACATTCATTCTCAGTTGCCTTGGTCTGCTGTATGAAAGTCGCATGAAATTTGGAGGTTAAAGAGAATTTAAGAACGGACAAGAAAGAGAAATTTACGAAATTTCAGCGACATTTGCGCTCTTCACGTTAACCATCATCCACTTCAAGAGAGCTCAAGATCGAGGTATTCGTATAATTAATGGTCCGGAAGATGGCGTGATAGGCGGACCGGTGTCACGTGCCATTTTGAAAGCACGTCGTTTTACGACCTCTTGGAGCATGGATTTCGGATGGGGTGGTGTAACCCTGTGCGCTCTCGCATCGGTAGCTTGGATTTTGCTTAGCAAGATAATGCGTTTCAGTCCAATCGCAGCCATGATCGCGTAGCAGTGGGAAGCCTTCGAGGTCTAAGGTCATTTTACGACTTGTGTCTATTGCGATAGAGGGTTCCTGAAGTAAGATGGGAAGAACGAGAAGACGAGAGAGGAGTCGAAGATACATCGAAGCGAAGAAGAGGAATAAAGATCGTACGTACGTGCGTCTCTTTTTATGCGTGATTCGAATCACACGTGGATGTGATAAAAAAAGAAATACGCGAGATACGATAATATATTATTAGATCGACGATGTGTCGGATAAAAATATCGTTCCATTGCTCTTCCAGGGTATAGGTTATATTGTTGAGCTTCGAAGCGTAACTACGATCTAACGATTTGATAAGGATTTAAATACGAATCGTCCGATAAAGTTCTGCAGTAAGTCGATGACCGATCATTTTTATAAACATTATATATTTAATACGGAATATCGGCCTGCTGCTGTACTTTTACCATTTTAGAAAGCTTTTGCATTTGATGGCGGTGTAAGTGTTGTAAATGTCGTGGAAGATACGCACGTAATTATGATCATAGTTATAAAGTTTCGATCTTTGCAGTATCAGAAAGTCACGTTGGCATCCGTTTTGAAAAATCTCTATCGAGCATGAATATTCACTGAAATTGACCATCTCGAAGGCACTATAAATTTCTCTATACAAAGAACATTAGTTTATGTACGCTTCGTACACTTTATACTTAGGTTTATCTTTACAAAACACATGACAGAATAGTTATGATTGTGGCAGGCAGTTAGATAATATTCTAAATACAATATTTTGTACCGGTTAATAAGAATCCCTATCATTTTAGATAGCTTATTTTGACATGAGTGAATATTGATTGGAGGGATTTGTTTTATGTAGATACTTTTAGAGATCAAATTTAATTTTTATTCTCATTACAATGCCTATATAAATTTTCATTGAAGGTCTTATTCGTAAGAGAATTTGACTTTCGTAAGGTTTCAGACTGAAAGAACAAACAGTATTTGCCCTTGTATTTTAGCTTTTGTTTACAGTCAAATTATGTCATATTATTAGAAACAGCTACTTAACAAACAAAAATTTGAGAAGAATTAATATAGATAAATTGAATGAAAATTTACTTATTATTTGATAAAGTTTTAAAAATTAAAAATACAGTAACTGTTTCTGGTAATTTGGCTTTAGTCAATTAAAATAAAAAAGGCGTATTGAAGATTATAAGAATCAGCTGATATATCCTTTGGATATATTTATGGATTCTAAATGGATTCTAAATATATCTAAAAATTGCTTTTCTTCCGTATATAGCTGCATTAATTTCTGTAAAATTTATGAATTTTTTTTTATATATATTATCAATATTTAGTAATAAGCAAAGTCATTTAATAACAATTAGTATCATTGAAAATTTATACTAGTCTGTATAGTTATCATTATCTTATTAACAGTTCAAATAGTTTGCTTCTCCTTTGTTTTCTATATTTCTGAAATAGTTCAAAAGTAAAGTAAAATTTTTTAAACTTGTCTTTTCAAGATTTAATCTTGAAATATGATAAAATTTTATTCTCTTATTTAGTACAATCCAATCGCCTTATAAATAGAGTAATAAGCATGTTTGTAAAGTGCATAGTTTAGTATAATATCGTTCCAGCCAATATAAGCAACGATCGAATATGTGCGATAAGAAAATAGCTTTTGCTACGACTTGTTACAGCGAAAATGAAATTTAAGCCAACAAAATATATTGCAAATGAAAGGATTGTGAATTACGATTCGTCCATTAATGTTTAAGGAAGAACAAAAAAAAAATAAAATAAAATAATCAGGTATTTTGGATAAATAATGCCTGACACTTGGAAAACGAGCTTTGGTAATAAATAAGAAATTTTAAAATTTTGATGATAGGTGCAAAACTGTTGTCCAAGTGATCATAAAGAAAAATATTATTTGAAAGGAAAAAAATTTTTTCATAAATAACATTTTCTTAATTATCATATTTTTTACCTGATGCTTGTTGTTTGTTATATCAGAGTTAATGTATCGCAAATGCAATAAAAAAACCTACAAAATATAGGTATATTACGTACACGTAACAAAATCCTTCCATCACATTCCAGATTTAACTAAGCTATTAAAATTATTATATTTCGTAATTTACAGTTGCAATAAAAAGTGAGGTTATGTTTCGCAAGCGAGATGCCATTTGCAAAAATAGAATTCAACGTGTGCGTATCAACTTTCCATTGTACGTGACATCGAATTACCGAGCACGTGATAATTTTATATGTGTTTGTAACGAGTGTTATTCGATATGAATATATTCAAGTAATCTGCGATATCGATATAAACGAATCACTCGAAGGGAGACAAAGGATATTTCGCGCCTTTCAAAATTTGATAAACAATGGGAACGCGAATTCGTGCCTTATTGGAAGATTACGATTAAGAATAAGTTCGTCGAGATAATAATTTTTTAAAAAATAACCCCTAGTGTTGAACATCAAATAAAGAGCAAAAAAAATGTTAAAAAACAACGGCCGAATTATAACGGCTTTTATTTCGGGAGAGCTAACCTTACTAAATATAATATAACGGATTTACACATACCTTGCTTTTTCTAAGAAAATAAACAAGAAGCCACAAGACAGGTCAACAACAAACGAGTTTTCTTCGTTATTTTCAATGAAAACGATTACTGTTTTGATGATTCACGAATATCTATATGTTTCTTCGATTTAAATGAAAACTGTCTACTTTCGAACCGTTACAAGAAAGATCATCAACCAGCATCAACCGGCACAAAAGTACAATTTCTATGTGAATGCGATGAATTCTCATCGTGCGAACTAAGAGGCACCTAGCGAGTATGCACGTAAGTTTATCATCATTTTCTAACATCGACGAACATGTATAATCCAATCTAGATGTTTCTTCATTCAATGCTACGGTAAGAAGAATTGATTCTTAAAAAATTTACATGTAGGTCCGTCCAATGAGTGGAATCAGTAGAGGTAAACAAATGCACGTGATTGGAACAGGAGCGTATTCACAATTTCCAGAGATTGTAACACAGTTAAGCTCTAACAATACCCATGTAAATTCGCTTCTGAATTCAACAATTGACTATCGTTCGTCAACCAATAGCTGGACTCCTTTGCTTAAACGCGAATGTTTTATTTACCTCTGTTGATTCGACTGTTGGACGGACTGTTAATATAACGGTTTTTTATATCGTGTTAGAACTGTTTGATAAAACATTTATAAATCTGTGTTTATATGATATTTTCGTATTATGTTCAAACGTATAATGTGCCGTCGGAAATCTCTCAAACGTTCTATATATTTCGTAGTTGAACAAAATAATACGATCGAAGAAAAGGACGCTACGATACGCAATCGTTGTTTGTTTTATCGATTTTATTTAACAATTTTTTTTTCTTTTCTTTTCTTTCTTCTTTTTTTTTTTTAGTGTGTTGCCGCCTTCAACGTGAAAAAAAATTAAGTCGGTAGGTGAATGAAATTTTTATTACACTTTCCGTAAATCATCTAAATTAAGAAAGCAAATATGCCTTTGTTACATAAGTATTCTCTAGATGCAACTCTCTTCTTTACTATCTCATGTCTTCTCGTGATTTTATTTCAAACGCGTTCGTTTTTTTCCCCAAAATGATTCCTGTATTTCATTCTATCTGGTTATGTTAGGTAAGATTCTGATCGAAACTTTGTTCTGTTAGAATAGCGTTAATACAAATGCGATTGTTAGACTTATCATAAGAATTAAAAGATCTCCTTCGATTTTGAATTTTTTCGTGAAGAAGAGTTCGATCTTTTTCCATGTTTTTCTCGAAAACAAGTTCCTCATTATCTTTCGGAAGATTATTTTCTTTGTTTTTGATGATGCCGTTTTGTTGTTTGTTGTTATAGTCGGACCAACAATGTTGAAAACTGATGAACACTTCATTCCAGACACACAGTTCTTCAACTAGAATAAATATAAAATGCTATTTTTTTTTTGGACGAATGTAACTAGTTTTTTAGACGATAATTGTTATCGTAGTAGACGCTTTTCATTGGGACATTATGTACGCACATACATACATACATACATACAACAAGAATACATACAAACAAGAACGTAATATATAAGTATACGACGTGTATCGAATCTTTTCGTCAAATTGCGAAAGCATATATTATAAGAGAAAATAAGACGAAAATCGAATATTTACAAACACTTAGAAAATTAGAATAAAATATTGAACATAACCTAACTTGGTTGGAGCATTTTCCTTACGTAATTAAACCATATACATATTCAATATTAATCTATGTGTTTTTTTATTTCAAAACACTGTATTTTGATGTTTAATCTACTTGAAAATTGGAGGTTAACTATTATTAACGATATTAACTAATAATCATAATGAATCGTTTCGTAACTTCGTTTATCTCCTACGATTGCTATAATCATTAGTTATTAGCTAATAATAAACATTAGCGAATTTATAGATAAGATAAATATAATCAATTTTTTTAATTTTCTGCAATTAAACATTCGTTGTCACCTACTCTTTTTTTATATGTTGTGTTATATATTCGCTTATGAAATGTTGACAAATAATCTTTATGTAACGTGTATATATATATATATATTTTTTTTTTGCTTAAAAAAGTATGCTTTCACAGTCTGACGAAAAAAATTCAGAATGTTCGAAGTATATTCTATATCAAATATTACCGTATAGAAGCAATATCATAAGTATAAACGATCCTGTTGGAATTCCTAACTTCGGTAAAAGAGTGTAAACTAAATTTAGAAAAATAGGGCCCTCGTAAAATGCAATTCCATTGATAGTATTTACCAACCACGGTATATAAAGATAGGGAATATTATATATGTCAGCGATAGCTACCATCGTCGTTGCTATTAATCCCGTAATTACATTAGCTGCGAGTATTCTTATCTTTAAATCTGAAAGATTATAAGAAATTCATCATTCATCATACAGGATCGTTGCTTCATTTTAAATAAGCATTTATATTATAACTTTCGTTATTACTATAATTTCGACGAAAAAGTGCATTAAAGGCGGCCGATTTTGGTGCTAAATTATCAAGAGTGACACGAGTTCCTGTTTCGACGACGATGAAACTTAAAAAGTTCGTCGTGAAACATAATATAATCATGTAAATAGTTTCGATCTGTGAAAAAGATCTCCAAGTTGAATTTCAGGTTTATTAAATTTAGATTCGTGATTATCTTTACCTTTGCAACGTATCTTTTCTTAGTGCCATCTCGTATGACGTACCATTTATCGTTAAAAAAATTTTTATGATTTAAATTCATATCTTTTTACGAACTTTTTATCTCGTTTTATTTTCATTTTATTTAGAAATATCTTCTCTTTTTTTTTTTTTATAATTTCGCTTAGGTCAGGTCCGTGACGTGATGATCTGCTTTTAATCACCATCCATTTGTCATGTATATGTATATGTATGAATATATGTAATAAATATATACATATGTATGTATACACTTGCTTCATAGTTCACTTTGAGGAATAAAAAAGAAAAAGAAACATAGATGGCATATATATCAAAATGTAATTTCGAAAAAATTCTCTTCAAAGTTTTCATCAGAGTATTACTTAATGAAAAGCAATGCAATTAAAATCAATTTTTTTTTTTAAATAACGTCCTTCAATCTTTGAAGAATAAAAAAAAAAGTACGCGAACTTGTCCGAGTTGATTTAAGAAGAAAGGATCAATTGTCTCAATTATGTTTTATTTTGTTTATTATATATTATTATTTGTTAACGGAAGGGATTTGTCGTTTATCGATATTTCATTTACAAGATTATTTTCAATGGCTTTATTACGAAAGGCATAACGCATAAGGGAATAAAATATATATATATATTTTTTTATAAATAGGAAGATAAATCGTAAAGTTTGATTTTGCTTTTGAAAAACATTTTCATTCTGTTTATTTCATTGAATAGAATTTCGTGCTTGTCGATGGAACAGGCAAAACACTTGCAACCAGTTATGGACCATTAATATAGCTGGCAAGATCTCGTCGCGTTTTACGTGTAAACCGTCTAAAAAGAGTCTCACAAAAAATACTATAATCTCTACGATAATAACGCATAACTGCATCAGCAGCCAGGGAGTGTATAGCATCGGGTATTCCTATTAATAAAAACAATAATCGAATGAAATTTCATATTTTTACGGCATTTTCTTGCAACGTTATACTTACTGTAATAGCACCTAGCATTATCAATGTATAGTGCTCTATTCCAAGGATAGAAGTCATTAATTTCAAGTCTCTTTCCACGTCCCAAGGTGCTAATCAAAAAGATGTTAAGAAAGAAATATTGAACTTTTGTTATAAAAATATGTACATTTTTTAATTTAGAATATACATATATATATATATATATATATATATACATATATATAATATTTTGTAACATAGATGTTACAAAAACAAACATATTAAGTGAAGAGTCCTTTGAGAGATCTTTTGAGAAATCAAACAAATGTCAACTCACCCAAGTTTTCTCTTTTAGGACGCGATGGACATCTAACTGGTACTTTGCAATTCATTGTACGTATGACATCAAATGTTGTTATCACCTGGACGATTTACGAATGAAAATTAAAAAGTATGAAAACGATTTAATTGAATTAATCGTGAGAATCGTGTGATTTCGATCGATCGTGTACACGTATATGTATACACGTATATGTATAAGCACAAACGTTAATAATTAACAAGTACTACGATGGACTAACGGTCCCAATAATACCCAGCATGATGACGTATAATGGATTTCCCATGATATAATGATCGCACAGGTTGCATACCATTCGACCGACACGCTGAAATTTGAAAATTTTATTTAGCCGTTTTATTTACAAGTAATACCGAGAAGGTTATAACGATTACTGATAACATCGATAGCTAACTAATCGTCCACCGTGTTCGTTGAATTTTCGTCTACCACGTATTCTCATATTTTTTAATGCTAGTGTAACTTTGAAGGGGAAAAATATATGTGTATATATATATATATATATATATTTATATATTAATTAGTGTTCACGTTCGAGTAAAAAAATTTTTGACGATGTATAAATAGTTTAAGTTAAAAAACGGTAAAAATTTTCATCATTTTTGCCCTCTGGCGTACACAATTCGTAATTTAAGTCCAAACGATGATACGATTAGTTCTGATTGGTCATTTGTTAAACATTAAGATTGATCTATGGAATACCTTTTTTTTTATGTTAACTTACAGATTTTTTATTTTTCTCTATGATCGCTCCCACGCAAGATATAACAGCACGTTTTCCCATTTTTCTTTGCTTGATCATTGTTTGCTAAACATTAATAACTATGTATATAAAACTCTTTCGATCTTGTTAGTTGAGGTTACAGAACAACGATGCATTTCCACGGGGAATATCCTGACGTTTAGAAAATATATAGATCGGGTAGACGATGTATATCAAAAAGTAATCGTAAAAATTGATAATTCATTTGCATTTTATACTTTTTAAGCAATTTCTCACGTCTGATAAATCATTCGAGAATAAACGAGGCCCGAGAGTATTTAGGATAGTCTGAAATTAGCAATTTTAGCAACGTTAAGTCGCGAAATATCTTCAATTCGATTTCCGATCGAAGTCTGATAACGCATTTTGGTTTCGTAATTTCAATATAGACAAATTTTTCGCATGAATAAATTTTTGGATTGCTCTTATATCAATAACAGTCATGAAAGACTATTTTAAAAAGACGGTTTATCACGAAAAAAAATTCGAGCCAAAAGGAATGAATAAACAAAAAGGAAATAATAAACGAGAAGGAACGAATGAGAACGAAACTTATCGAACGATCCAAGCATTTTTCTTGCTTTTAATAGTTCTAATGTTGTGTTATCAAGGTATACGCAATGGTAGTCTTCAATATGATCTTCTGGAGAATGGAGAAACTCGTTATGGTTATGCAACTTATCAAAAAAAAGAAGGAACCTTTGTTAGCTTAACCTTGGGATATTCTTTTCATCGTTCTATCGTTTACACAGTGACTGCCATTATGTTTTTGTATTCTCTTATTTCGGTGAGAAAAATACATGGTCGATTTCGATCGTTCAATCCATTATACAGTCTATATATGATATATGATTTATCGTTTAGAAAAATCCAGGCTGGAGTTTACCGATGATAATTTTATATTTTGCCGATTTGGTATGTGACGTAAGCTATGCAATTATCGCTGTTTGTCTATTCTTTCGGAAGTTTCATCTATCGACGGCTAGTTTTTATACGACCCTTATTCTATTGCTGATCAGTACGTTTTACGTTATATCATTAATTAAATTTACGAAGGAATTTAGCCAAATGTTTGTCCCTGATTATTTTTATTTTTACCCACCTGCGTGTAGTATTCGAGAAATTAAAACACGTATTTCTTTATGTTCCTTTTTTTTTTTGAATTCTAAAGTGTGAAACAATGACTGCAACATAAAAAATCATAATTCCAAAAATAATATATTTTGGAAGATCTAAGAAATCAGCGACCAACATTTGTTTATATTCTCCTGTTGATTTGAATCATAAAAAAATAAAAAATAAAATTGGTTTTGACGTAATGATTATTTTTCGCCCACGTAGCTGGAGAAATATGGGCGTGGTTGGGCGTCCTTCGCCTTTACGAATATAGAACATACAAGTGACAGATATCATTTACGAAGACAAAATTTCGTATGATATATATATTTTTTTTTATTTAACGTATTATATATTATCTGTAATTTTCTTGTGAAGAATATATTTATTTGTGATATTCATTATAATGCTTTTATCATAAATGAGGTAACATGTAGCTGTAACTCAATGCACTTAATAGAAATCCATGATGGTGAACGATTGGGCACTTTAAAATATTCAATCGGCATGTTTTGACCTTGTCCAAGATTCTAACTTCGTTGCAGGAATGTATTCTGTGAGGGAAAAAAAAAATAAATAAAAAACGAAAATTACTACGTTTTCAAGTGGTTTATAATGACATTTAACCTTTAAAAGCTATCATAGAAGCCAGTGAGAAAATTAAATGCAATTAAGTGTTTTCATTATTATTTAAAAATAACTTTTGAGACAAACTTTTAAAAGAAAATTTGCTTGATAGCTTTTTAAGATTAATAAATAAAACATGAGAGAGAATTTGTCGTACTGTGGACAAAACTTGTTTATGGACTTCAATAATGCTCCTTCTTTACGGATCGATTCGTTTTTCGATATATCGTTTATAAAATATCCTATAAATGCTTGACAAGGTACTCCAGCAGCTTGAATGTTATTTTGTGGATCAATGGTGGCCAATCCATCGGGTACACATTCTTCGTTTTGTTTCCTTTGCGAAGGAAGATAAATGACTCTAATTTGACTTTTTTCTTTATTTTTGTTTTTCATTTGCTTTATAACATTATTAAGACGATCTTACTTGCAAATAATTTGTGAAATATATTTCAGATTGCAATATAATCTAGGATCTAGGGCGATTCCGGATGAATTCCAAATGAAATACGCTTCGGTAGCTATTTTCAATATCTTATTATTTAAATTTCCAGCTACTTTAGAGAGATTGGTTCTGCAAGGTCATCGTGATAGATCACGAAAAAAAATAAATAGAGTAGAAAGTGATCGATCTTCTTACCCTTGAAAGAAATTGTCGACGGTGATATCGTGGTTTTTAACGTTCTCGTATTTATGAGCAATTTGATCTCTCAAACGAGCTTCTCGCATTATCCATAAAGATCTGGTTGCTTTGTTCTGTAAATCGATCGCGTTTGTAACCGATCTAATTTCAGGCTCAAGTTTCCTCGTTACTATAAAATCTTGTGTAGAATCTTCCTTACGGTTTTTTTTGTGTAAATTTATTAGGTGGATCTAGGGAAATTTTTCATTTATTCGTTGCATTTGTTCAATTAAAATACGTTCAAATATGCCCTATACATTTAACTCTGGATTCTCACGTGCTGCACTTTCAATGTGGCAAAGATCCATCATCGACCATATACGATCTTCTTGTTTCACCGAGTATACGTTGATCGATCTTTTGTTAAAGTTCTCTCTGGAAAAATATAAAGACTTAGAACTCTCATCGATGCGCTAGTTAAATTTTTAAACATACCGGTTTCCAATATTCGTTGTGTTCGTAGGTAAAGAAAGAGTAGCTGATACAATGATGAGCAAGACAAGATTTACTATTATGACGCAAGCAATAAAAAAAACAAAAAAAAGATAAGAAGGCCACTTTTCCAATTGTTTAACGACTCCTTTCATGATCGCACTCTTGGAGTCAAGCTTAGGAAATTCGGTGAATTTTTTGGTGCCAACGTCTGGTAATAGTAGGAGTTCATCGTCCTTATTCGATTCTGTTGATTGTTAAAAATATCTATTTTTATTGGTATTCACGTGTCATGAATGAAACAATAATGACAATACTACTGATAATAATAATAATAATCTTAAAGTCAGAACTTAATTCAAAAAACAGATGTACGATTATCATTACTTCAATAACAGTCAACAAATCTATAAAACACAACAGGCTAGATATAACACTCACAAATAAAAATTTTAAAAATTACTAACTTGCAATTGTATCGATATTATTTATTCATTAATCAAAGGATAATTATCATATGTCACCTTAAACTGCTGGTGTATAGCAAGATGCGTAATTACTTGCCTTTTATATCTACCATGTTCTTCGTTCGGTTTAGTACTGCGCTGTCGTCGAGCTGTCTTTAAGTAATTTGCATCGTTTGCCAAGTCAGCATGTCGCAACGAATTGCCACATTTTAATCGAAGGAATTTCGGAAGTGTACAAAGATATTGCAAAAATACGATATATCAGGACGTACATAACCTCCAATAAATGGTAACGAGTAAAATGTTTCTTTTTTTTTTTTTTTCTAACATTATACTTTTGTTTTCTTCGTCGCTTGTTTTTCCATACAATCGAATCATTAAAACGATAAGTGGAATATTTTCGTTGGAATAATGAAATATGATATATAAAATAGTCGGTTCTTGATAATATTTCACTTTGTTTCTCCTGTTGCTTTTTTCTTCGTAATTTCTGTGTTATCTTTTTTGTATTGTTTGTAATATTATTAGTACAGGTGTTGTGTTCACCTACTTTTTTTATACGCATTCCATCTGTAGCTAACGTGACGTTTTACTAACAAACCATTACTATATAGTTATCTATTACTATGCATTTATCTATTACTATATACTTGCGTATATGTATCTAATTTTGTTTGTTCAATTTATATGTTCGTTCAAATTTGTCGGCTAGTTGTTACAATACCTTGGCACCTATTGGATAAAATATTTAGCTAACTACTAAAATAACTTCTTTATTATTTCAAACGATCAGTTATCTCATTATTCAAATAGAAAGTCTCCAATTGTTTTTTGTAATGAAAGATATATATATATATATATATATATATATATATATATATATCAACAAACGATTGTAATTATTTTCATACAGATAATTAATAATAATGAATAATAGTAATTAAATTGTTGGAAAGTAAATTTTGTATGTCGTCATCGTGACAACAGTTGAATCGTATTTTATTATTTTTAGGATAAAAGAAAGAACACTGATTAAGTTTGCATTTGTCTTTATTACAAATACTTTCTCTGAAATTATTTCGGAGTAATCATGGTGGCAGGCATAGATATCCGCGTTATAAGATATTATTATGTATTTGAGAGGAAGACACTTGATTTTTTTCTTGCTTCGAGTGCACAAGTCGTACAATTTTTCTATCATAAACGATTCTTCTTTCGTCCTGCGATTCGTTGAAAGGAATGACACTACGTACGTACGTATGTACTTATTTAAGATATGTATATCTACGTTACATGCACGTAATGATACATAATCACTATTTAAAATGCCTTATATACAAATATCGCGCTATCGCTTACTCTCTAAACTCGTGAGCAATAAATATCCAACGAAAATAAGGATTAATTAATGAAAAGACTAAAAAACGCGCTACGATAGAAAGAAGAAAATTGTTACATGGTATTTTTTTACTTTCTCTTTCTTTGCCTTTCCTAGCTCGTTTCTTTTTCTTCGTCGTTGTTGTTGTCGTTGCTTATTCATTTATTTAATCCGTCAATCGAACTTATAATCTAGAATATCTGTGAATATCGTGGAACGAATCGCGCGGGAAACGGTCAATCTTGAAAATATACTTATTCGGAGAAGATAGCTTTGAGAAATCCGATAACTTAACGAGAAACACGTTGTGTCGTTTTCATTTAACACTAACAGCGGTAAATGATATATTTATAAATTATACTAACGTAGATAGGTAGGTAGGTAGATAGGTAAGTAGGTAGATAGATAGATAGATAGATAGATAGACAGGTAGGTAGGTAGATAGGTAGGCGAAGCTAATTCAATTCATTAGAAATCGAATATCACGATAAAACGAAAGGCACTGTATTCAATGCGTTCGTTAAGCGAACTGTATTGGATAATTCGAATTTATATTGTTAAGACCGACCTGCGGCCGAAAGCGAACTGTCTTCTCGTATTTCTCTATAATATTATATTATAACGATAGAAAGAATAATAATAAAAACGAAAGTAGCGTGGTACAGTGTTAAGGCACTCGTGATCAAACGCTTGTATAAGAGATCGTTTGCTTCGAATTAGTACCGTTCAGTTGTTGTTTGCTATTGGCGACTAATGGCTCGACATCGGCAATCAAAGTTTTGCTCTGTCCATCGCTATCGGACAAGCTGCTGGCACTATTACGTTTCGAGAGAGCCCGATTAACGTCCTGCAATTGGGCGTTCTCGTAACTCCTACGATTTCTAGTAGAAATGCTAGGAACTCGGCTAAATCTTTGGCTACTTTCCGGACTGGATTGATTACCTTCGAAAAATCCAGATTCCGGAGAGAGATCCGAGAACGGAGATTGTGGACTTCTCGGTGATCTGGCCGAAAAATGTCCTTCCTCGGTAGTTGTGAAAATGTCACGAAGATCAGCCTGTCCTCTGGTAAATATCTTCTCCGTTTCGATACTAACTCTATTCTGTACTTCGATGTCACTGACGTTCAATCGACGCTTCGTTTCAGGCAACTCGTGCATCTCCTTTGATCCTTTCATACCGCAAACGATATTCTTTTTGATACCGTCTAAATGTTCCCTACTACCTGTGTGACGCCTAGCAGCGATCAAACTTTCACCACTGGTAACATTCAAATTTCGATTGCTATTCGATCGATCGATGGCCAACACCAGATATTTTTTCGAACCGTTTAGATTTCTTCTTGAACCGTTCAAAGATCTTCTACCTTCGTCACATCCCACAGGAAAATTTCGATTGGAGAGATTCCTTCTCGAGCCGTTCAATGATCTCCTCTCTTCGTCGAGAAGCGGATACTTCATAAGATTTTTTTTCAAACAAACCTGATTCGACTTTCCTTGATGTTCTTCTTTAGATGTCTCACCTTCTCGAAATTCTTCCTCGAAGACTATCTCTCGACTGTTTTTTATGATCTCTCTGTTCACCGCTTCAGATAGATGTCGAAACTCGACGTCACTCATAACTTGTATAGCGTCCAACTCGGTGTCCGTTAATTTTGATTGACCAATCTCTCGATGAAGATTTGTTAACACTGGAGGACCATGACCGGTGCAATTAACGTCTCTACAGGCTTGTCTACCGAATGGCACTTCTTCTAAACTGTTCTCACTTCTTGTGCTGTCGATGTACGTTAAAAGACGATAATGATGATGATGATGACGATGGTGATTCGGTGGAGCCGACGAACGAAGTCCGCAATAACAATGGCTTTGTACGTCCTGACTAAAGTCCAATTGATCCTCGTCTATTATTATACCTGAAATTTCATCTAAAGCTTAAATCGTGACTAGATATCTAGATATTTAGATATTTATTTATTTATTTTTTTTTTAAATAATACGAAGAAACGTAAATCCAACGACACTGGGACGTTCACAATGTTTCTCCCTGACGATCTATTTTACACAGACAACATAGTGTTAGTTATCATTTTTATTTTATATTCGATTGATTCGTGAGATTCGACTATGACCGATGATACCCCGACAAAGATCGTACCTTCCTCGAACCTTCTACCATTTCCATGTTATATTAGTTACGTTAATGAGTGATTAATGTATTCCGATTTAAGAGACATTTTACAACATTATTGAAATATTTTTTTCGGGTTAAATATGCCACGATACGACGATAGGAATTTTTTTAGGATTTGTTTTATGTCAATTCATCTTTCGAAGATGGTTAACGGATGGAATGTCGGAACACGATTATGATTAGTAGAATAAGGATATCGATAGAGGAATGAAAACGGAAAGGTGAAGGAGGAGGAGAGAAAGGTATGGACGAAATAAACGGATGAACGCGACAAGGACGGATATTCTTCCCCTTTTTTGCCTTTGATTTCCAATTCCCATAAAGTTAAGGTTAATATTTCACAACGATTATCGCAAGTTTGTCATTTTTAAGGACAAGGTGATAAGAGGTGGCTCGCGTTGTAACTTGCGCTTTCTTTCCTCTTGTTCTTCCCTTTTTCTTTTTCTTTTTTTTTCTCTCTCTCTTTTTTTTTTTTCATTTTCGATGTTTCTCGGCCAGATGATTTTTTTTCGACCGAGAACGATGGGATTTAACTTATCAGCAAAATTCTCATATTCCTGGGCAATCGTCGATCGATGGAATGTCAATGTGAAGCTTCGGCGAAGGTCCTTGCGACGAGTGTCCTTGAGGAACAAGGAATCCCGTGCCTTCGGTTTGGTTAAGCGCGTTGAGTATCACCGGAGTGGATTTCGGCTCGCTAGGAATTTTCCTCAGGCTTCCATCTACGATAGATCCAGCACCAGAAGAATCAGACGAGGACACGATCGGATCAACAAACGTGCTTTAAGAGTAAACGTGGAAGCAAGCGTGCGATAATAATCGTTAGTGTGAAAGCAATGTGCAAAGCGTACTTGATTGGAAAATGCGTTAGCATGAGATTAAAGGCAAGTCATCGGTCATAGGGAAAATCGCTCGCATAGAGAAAGAAACAGAGATAGAGAGAGAGAGAGAGAAAGAGAGAGAGAGAGAGAGAGAGAGAGAGAGAGAGAGAGAGAGAGAGAGAGAGAGAGAGAGAGAGAGAGAGAGAGAGAGAGATCTATTTATAAATCATATTCGATTTCGAAGCAAAATAGAGATAGAAAAGTACTTACTATTCCCTTGACGAATCTCATCCTGAACCCTGTAAAAATCTGCGAGCTCTCTACCAGAACAGAGGGGAGTATCGACTTGCGTGGTGCTATCGAAGAGAGAATAATCCACTTCGTAACCTTGTCTTTCTTTCGAATACATCACCATAGGTTCGAATCTATGACCCCAGAGTATCTCTTGAGGCAAGTAGCTGGATCTTGCCTGAGTGGTTTGTCCGGTCGATTCGATGGTACCCTCTAATATGACAACTACTTCGAATCTCTCCGTGAGCATGTCCTCCGCTGAAAGATTGTAGAAAGGCGATTCCGCGTTAATCTTGTGAACGATCGTCGTCGGCCAAATGAAAAAGAGATTGCCGTTCTGTCCGTCGGTGCCCACTGCCAGTTCATGTTGATTTTGCGATAAGATTTCACCTTCCTTGGTGGTCCTTGACCTGATCATTTGGGCTCTCACGGCTGCACCAATGATATGACTCTTTCTCATGTCACCAACACGGAACATCAGACAGAGCTCGCCGTCCCGTTGGCAAATCACTGCGTTTTTTGAAAACAGAAGGGTTTGCGTCCTCTGTTTTGGCCTACTCATCTTCGCAAAAACTATTCCAACCATAAATGCTTGTATCATAACACCGGCGACGCTCTGTATGCACATCACGAAGATTGCCTCCGGACATTCCTCGGTTGTCGATCGACTACCGTAACCGATCGTGTGTTGTGTCTCGATGCTAAAGAGGAAGCAGCTCGTGAAAGAGAAGATATTGTAGATGCACGGTGTCCAATTGTTCTCAACTTGAAACGGTGGTAAGTGACGTTCCTCGAAATCACCGTGAGTGAATGCGATCAGCCACCAGATCACCGCAAAACCCAACCAAGAGAGGAGAAAGCTCAATGCGAAACAGAGCAAGGTCCATCGCCATTGCGTATCTACCAGGGTCGTGAAGATGTCCTGGAGGAAACGCAAGGACCTTCGAGAGATTCGAGATTGCAATACATTGCAATCTCCGTTTTTTAATACCGCTCGACGGCGTAATTTCCGTGTCGGTCCTGCCCTGTATCGGCTCCTGAAAAAGAAATCGTAGAAATTATAGAGCAGTGCTGCTCAAACTACTTACGACGGATATGGCTCGTCTAATTCGAGGGATCTTAACGTTTTCTTTAAATTCACGTTTTTTAAAATTCTTCTTCAATAAGATTTGGATAGGTTTTATGAAACTCATTATTTCCAGCATAGAAGTTTATAATTTGTTTGATAGTTAAGATGGTTAAATGATGCCGATGTAAAATAATATCGAGGAAGTCTTAAACAAATCCACTTAGATTAATATCGTATCAACATCGATTTAACATATTGCGTTTCAATAGTTTCAATGTATTATTCATTATAAATCAAATGCTTTGCATCATTTTTTACGTTCTTCCCTAACGTCAAGATAAAAAATAGAGATGAACTGCGTTGCGACGTATCACGAATTTATCTTCGATATACTACGCGCTTTAATTTTCAGTTTGCTCGATGTTTTGAAGTCAACGAAAGGTAATTTTGAAGTCAACGTTGGCTAAGGTTTTCTTTTTCTTTTTTTCTTTCTTTCTTTTCTTTTCTTTCTTATGGTGCAATCAGAATAGTCGACTTTTGTGGAGAAGACACATAACAGATTCCTTGAGTGGCAAAGATTTGAATAACAAATCTCAACGATCTCGTTATCGATTCTCTCGTGTCCGTTCTCGTTGTTAATGCCATATTTCAAAGTAGGTATGCAAAAGATGAATCATTCTCGCACCGTGACTAATTAGCGAAAAATTATACAGCCTAAGTGATCATTATTTACGAAACGAGAATATAAACGGTCCTTGTTTCTTTCATAACTCTTTTCGATTCTTCCTTTTAATAACGTAAGAAGAATAGACGGGTATCGTGATAATGTTATATCATGTCAAATTTTCAACGTGAAACGTATTGAAAAGTTGGAAGTAGAACACAGGGAAGATTAAATTTTATAAGTTAACGACGTAATAACTTCTACTCGTAGACCGATCGCCATACGAAGACCATTCATTGAACGTAAATTACTCGGAAGCACTCGCGACAAAACGCCTTTTGTCTTCTTTCGTTATTAATCGCATTTTATTACTTCTTTTTTTTTCGTACTCGTGGATATGTTAATCATCCGCGTATCGCGCGTTCAGCGCTCGTATTTACGCTAACTACTCTTAAGATAGAAGCGAAAAAATATTTTTATCTCTCTTCTTCTCTCTTTCTTTTTGTTCCTTCAGATATTTTCAGAAAGTTCCTTTATACATTGAAATTTTATTTTGTCCTTCGATAATCGTATTCCTTTATATTTGAGTTTTTTCATATTTTGATACTTTTTAAAGATCGAGCAAAGTGCATGTTGCTTTGAATTTTGGAATATATGAAATATGCGAATAATGAAAATAATGTTTTTTTTTTTTTATGATAACAACAATGAAAAATATAAAAAGAATCATTTTGAAATTTTGCGTAATTTAGTTGTCTTTATTTTATATCATGTTTAGAGATCTATAAGATCGCCATTTTATCGTAAAACTCGAGGTTTTATTATGGATTTAAAGATTTTAATGCACATTCAAGATGGTTAAATCTATACAACGAAAAGTAACAAAACTTTAAAGAAATTTATTTAGTATCTTTTTTATGACTATTAAAAGAAATCAGTTTTAATCGATGACTTTTACTTACGATGATTCTCTTCGCATTGTACGTCATCGTTCTTGCACTTTAAACTCGTAAATTCGAAAAGCACTGAATCTTGTAAATCATTCGATTCGATTCGATTCGATTAGATTTGCAAAGTCTTCGAAGATTAAGTCGAACGACTTTGAAAAATAATTAAAAAAAAAGAATTACATATAAATCTAACAAGATCATCACATAATATAAAATATTGCACTTTATTAGAAGAATCTACTCGAAATTACTTTCACGTTCGGCGTTATTTCGTTTCTACAAAGATATGTTTTGAATGACTTTTTTTGTTTGTTTTTTGTTGTCAACGAAGAGAGCACATGGTTTCGCGAATAAAGACGATCGACGGTGGTATATCTCGTGCGCGCGCGCGCCCTCTCAGCGCAATGATCCGACCGAGAGTCTCGGGCCGGGTCTCCCTTTCGTACGACAAAAAGGAAGTCGCCATTTTGACTTTGAACGATAACCGAGTAACCGTTATCTACCAATTTATTTATTGCCACGCGTAAATCAGCCGCCGCGAGTCGACGACACACTGTGGACTCGTCAACTCACCGATCTCTCCTTCCCGTTTTACCATTACGACATTTTTTCTCTCTTTCTTTCTTTCTTTCTTTCTTTCTATTCGTCACTCTATTGTAGCCGAATTTCTTTCGAGGATCTTCCCCTCTCTTGTTACATTGCTTTTTAAGTCTGAAACCGCACGTGATACGATTATGAGAATTATTTCATTGACCTAATCAGCGTATATCGTGATGCATGTCCGGGATATAAAGTCGTACACGCGAAGAGCGAGTGAGAGAGAGAGAGAGAGAGAGAGAGAGAGAGAGAGAGAGAGAGAGAGAGAGAGAGAGAGAGAGAGAGAGAGAAGAAAATTTATTATTTATAACAAGGGGAAACAGCCCCGTGTGTACAGGGTGTCTCAAAGTTTATCATCAAACGAATAAAGAATAAGTAGGAAAACGCAGAAACTACTTAATGATTATCTTCAATGATTTACAAAAGAAAAGAATAATGTAAAACGAATGAAGCGATAAATGTTAAGACATCCTGTAGACGTTAAAGATGGAAATATAGAGAGAGATTATTTTCTTTTAGAAAATATTTACAAGCAAGAGATATATCATTGAAAAACATCTACTACTAGTTTTCAAAATGAATAACAGATTTATTGTATTTATTGTTTAATTACGTAATCTACATTTATCATTACGCTCGAAGTTAGTCGGACAAGTTTTGTAAGCTTCGTCGAATATTTTAAATTGCATCGGAAGAATTATGTAGTTGAGTTCTTTTTTTTTTTGCAAGTGTTACATGAATTTAATGTTCTTTTAGTCTTACACGATGAATTTCTCATTAAGATACTTATCAAATCTATGATGTACGATTTCTTATCGCATCTGTTGCTTCTCGATAAGAAAAATAGTTGAAAATACAGAAAGAGAGATATTCCACGAAAAAATTGTATTTTTGTTTATTTTATTTTTTCTTTTTTTTTTTTTTTTTTTTTTTTTTTAGAAAATTACATATCAGCTTTATTCAGTAAAATATCGAATTTCATTAATGCAACAGATAACGATCGAATCATTATGAATAAAAAAAAAAAGTCATCACTTTAAAAAAAAAAAAAAAAAAAAGAAAAGAAACTGCTTTAGATCAATCAATCGTATGATCAAAATTTTCTTACAATCGAATGAAACGTTCTTTAGTAAATATCGCACAAAAAAAATATTCATAAACGAAGTATGTAAGAAACGTGTTATAATCGTTCGTCGTAGAGGCAAATCATGACCGAAGATTAATTTGTTACGACGACAACAGCTAATCGACAAAAATACATATACATATTTACAAAATAAGCTCCGCGAAGATGTTCAAGACGTTGCTTCCACTTAAATACGGATAATACGTAAATAAAATTCTCGTCGATCGATCGGATTTAATTCGATAAATTTTTCTTTCTTTTTCTTTTTTATTATACCTGCTTCTGAAGGACAGATTCGGACTCTTGGATACGACGATTATCGAGGAAGGTGAATTAGGTGGTAAAAGCTTCTGTTCTTCTCCACATTCCGGTGATGGACTTTTGTCGTTGTTACAACTTGGACTCTTCGTACCTTCTCCGTTTATCTTCAATGATTTTTCTTGAAGATCCTTCATTCTCGAATTTTTTCTTCACGAACGGTCGAACATCGTTGTTTAAATTCTCTTGTCTTTTACTGGATGTAGGAATTTCTTTATCGCGTATCGAAATGAAAAGTTCGAAACTTTTTGTCGTCTTCGCTTTTTCGAGTCGAACAATGATATATCTAAAATAAAAAAAAAAAAAAAAAAATTTCGATGTAGTCCTCGATTTCACTACACGAATTTTCTCTTTCTTTTCTTTTTTCCTTTTTCTTTTGAGCTCGTTCACGTAAGATGTAATCGTTCGTAGATATAATCAATATTTTTAGCCACGTACGATGGAAATGGGTTATCAGTATTATTTCTTCTTGTCAGTCCGTAATGCCCTTGAATCCGAAACGAGCAGATAACAAAATGTCACTTTCGTAAAACTCGATCTTTTCTTTATATCACCGATCTTTTCTCTCGTCGATACATGATAGCGATCATAATCGAATGAATAATCGCTTCGAGGTATCGATTATATCCACGACGACCTATTTTTACTTTTTTTCTTCTCCCTCTTCGCTATCATTCACTTTCTCTTTCTCTTTCTCCCTCTCTTTCTATTCTAATTTCTTTATAAGTTTAAAGACACTGTTTGTTGCCATTATTTCTGTTATTCTAATTCAGAAAAATCAATTGAAAAAAATCGACGCGACCACGAAAGAAGATGGAGTATCGACAAGTACCGAGTATGAAGCTAGTAAAACATCTACTGATGCATTGAATATCGACGCAGGACGTCTTATATATATACGTACGTGCCTAACCGCCTCGTTCTTCCACTTATCGGTCACTAAACACTACGCTTTGCTCTTTTCATTTGCGAAAAAAAGCTGATCATATGCTTACGTCACGTTAAACATGTCGATCCCCTTTTCAAACGGTCCTCCTCTTCTTTTTACCAACGTTCGACATTTTTTAGCTTCGTTTCTATACTTTTTTAATTTTATTTCAACTATCAAGAACAACTCGGTTATTTCATTTCGATAATTTCCACGTTGTTCAACAAAAGTCACGTTTATCGAATGAGGAAGACAGGAAAGGAAGAGAGAAAAAAAGAGAGAGAGAGAGAGAAGAGATCAATGCTAATTAATTCGCATTTGAATCGCGCATTCATCTGCGAAAATGCAAAGCAGTATTCTTAGCCGTATTTAAATGATATCAGTGAACAAATCGTTCAAGATGATCGCGTTTATAATTAAAGATATTATATCATATCGTCGATACATTGAATAAAACAAAGTCGTTTGATTATTTTTCAACAGATTTTTGGAAAAAATAATTTGAACGATCTTTAACATGATTGTCTTCGTAAGTGAATAACCATAGATTCGGTATTTACTTTTTAAATAGATAAATATATATATATATATATATATATATATATATAATCTTAAATTCGAATGCTGGAAACGTAGCACGATAAATACAAATTAATACTTACAATCGTACAATCGCTAAGATTATATGTAAGAATAATGCGTATAATCGCTAAGAGATCTGTTTTCACTCGCGTCGAATATAAATAATTTCTTCCGAAAGAGGAAAAAGAAAAAGAAGAAAGAAAAGTTGAGGAAAGATGAATATTTCACGTTCGTTGGATGAAAATTTCGATCGCCTTGTTGAAAATAAAATTGTCGAGCTCGAAACGTGACGTTTCATATGCTACTTTCGACTGACTGAGAAACCATGTCTTATCATCGTCTTGTCATCTCGTTATCGGGAATCGTACTTGGCAAGCTTCATAAAATCACTAATTCTACATATAGAAATGATATTCCCCCACCCTTAGAGCTAGGAAAAAGCGAACGTTGGAGATAACGATTTATGTTCTAACCTTTAACATCACAAATTCTCACATTATTTCCAGCTATTCTTCTACTTTTATGTTCTACTTTAGTTTCTTTACATATTAACATTATTATTACTATCATTTATATTAATGATCATTATTATTATTATTATAATTATCACATTACTGCGTTATTATTACTATTATTATTATTATTTTTTTTTCTTTTTGTTTTTATTTTTTTTCTCAGCTTCGGTCGAATAAAATAAACGTAATACTGATCGAATCGTCGTTTTACGGAAGTCGATATGACTAACAAAAATCGAAATTTGAAATTATTGTCTTAAATAAGACGAAACTACATATTTTTAGAATATGAAAAATAGGCGAAACATAGTTTTTTATCATAGAAAAAGAGAGTTGAAAATTGAATACAGTTCCAAATCACGTTATGTCAGTTATGAACAGTGTCAAAACCTGTTATGTCCATCACCATTTTACTGCAACAAAAGCCGTTATATCTAGTACACTATTATTGCAATATGACTGATACTTTTTCAACATCCGTTATGTTCTATTTTTATATAATAATTTCTTGTGCAGTAACACAGTTCGTTAAATTTCAAGATGCTGTAGCTCAACAAAATATCGAAAAAAAGATACACTGTAGGTGCTCGTTAGATTTGTATTGATATTTTCTACAAATTTTGTTATACTTAAAATATCGATTTCGATTAAAAAAAAAGTTTTATGCTTTACAAGTATCTTGACAATCATGTTCTTTATGAAATAATAACAATGATATGCAATACATATTATTACATTTCCTTATTAAAAATTTAGCAATTTTTATTTGAAACATTTATTTATAAAACCAATGAAATCGGAGATATTTGGTTATATTATTTGCAATAAGACGGTTTATGTTGATACTGCAAATACTTCTAAAACCTATTATATCCAAAAACCTGTAGTTAAAGAATCAAAATTTATTATGTCCAACAAATTTTAATTAATTCTAATAAAAATATTGTTACATGATTTTCATATCTTATATTAATAAAATAATGAATATCAAATATTTAGAAAAGGAATCAACCATATATCTCTCTACTGAGAAATGACAGTTTTTAGTAATAAAATATTTTAATGGATATAACGGATTTGAGAAATGGTCGACTCAATTATAAAAATGAAAAAAGGATATTTCGACGTAATATCAAGAGTATTATAAAAATTTTTCGATTGAATGTAAAAAAAAAAAAAGAAAATACAGATTCGAATTATTTTTAGCTCTAAAACGTATGATCTCGTGAGAAATGGACATTGAATTACAATCATGCATATTTAAACAACATTAACTTTAAAAAAAAAATATGAGTATCTTTCAAAATGTCAAAAAGTATTGAAATAAATCAATACTATTAACGCTTTATTTACTGAACTTATCAATTTCACGGATTTCAGACTGTTTTTAAAATGAGAAAAATCATAAATATTACTTTTTAACAATTTATGTTAATTTTAATTGATATAATGATAAGAACTAATGAATATATATATATATAAACAAAAAAACGAGCATTTTAATGGTTTTAATAAACATAGTTATACGATCAATGCTATTTTTTCTAACGAATAAATTTTAGTAATTATCAAGGAACAATATTTTCATATGATTTAAGATTGAGCAAGTACGTAAAAAAATTAATTTTACGAATACGTGAGGAATTTATTCTTAAAGCATATGTCAGAATTTATAAACGAAATGAAATGAAAAAAACAAAAAAAAAAAAACAAATCGATCAGCGACCATAGATGTTGAAAAAAAATATCGATATTCGGGATCTATTTCTAATAAATAAAAATGAAAGTATTCTTTTAACTCATTAAAAAGAACCAACCAGGCATCTCTTTTTATAGGCACAGCTCGATTCCGTAGAGACTTTGTTTTCGATTCTAATGTCACGATTTTTATCGTCTTTTGAGACTCAGTTAGATTCAGTTTCTCGTTATCTTCCATAACTTGGCACACGATGAATTAGAGAATTTCTTTTCTCTTCCACGGATTTATAATTCACCAAGTTTGTATTATTGTCCATGAGCTAGCTTACTGTCGAACGAAACGAGATCTATCGCGAGCTCTCCCGCAGCCGTGCGACGTTACGAGTTCGATAACGAGCTTTTAATTAAACTAACGAGACCGGACGAGAGTCGAGAGGTTGCGAAGACCGATAAAATTTTCATTCCAACAGACTTGATCGTAGGTGATGATGAACGATCGTTTGCGTCATTTTTTTTACAACAATAAAACCAAATGCGATGTATCAATCCATCTTTTTTTAATTTACTTTATATATCGTATAACGTTGTTGTTTGTATTTTTTTCTTTTTCTTTTTTTCCTTTTCCTTCTCTCTAGTTCAAATTACACAGTAACACATTGACCAGGTGGCGGTGGACACAGCCTGGCAAACACATTAATCGTGTCTCGTCCGTCTTAGTAATTTGATACGTGCTAGTAAACACGCTCGATTAGACGCTAAGTCGATAACTAGATTACCGGTTTATGGTCGCTTCGATCTGTGGTTAACTTTACGGAGATATAATACCTTGTATCATATCGGACGCGTGCCATTTTATATCTAATCACGATATACAGTTATATCGTATTCGTTCTTGAAGTAACTTTAACTTTCGATTGTACTGTTATTTTTTTTTTTTTTTTACAATATATATATATATATATATATTTTCCTTTTTTTCTTTTTTAAAGAAAAATTTCAAACTTGACTGATGTATGTGTATATGAGAAAAACAAGAGTGTAAGAAGACATGTGGTTACATAATTGCCATTAAATCTATCGTAATTAATAATTAATTTACTATATATACGTCAATGCTTGATTCATTTTAAATCGTAAGATTTTCCATGTAACGAATACGTAAAGTATTATGACGCGGTTTTATCATGTTACCTCCAGGAAATGAGATATCTGATATCCGCGGATTGCCGCAAATTTCCACGATTAAGCACGATTATGATCGCAGATTGATCTGCCTCCGGTGACCTTTAGGACGACCGAGGTATGCGAATTATGAACCTTGAATGAAAATGCTTAAAAATTGAATTTAAAAATAGAGTACTATTCTTATCAGCAAACTTTTTTGCAAACGAATATATTTTTATTCGATTAAACATTCATCCCATCAACGTAAGACATTTTAACGATTCTCGTCATCTATCGTATAATTATTTACGAAAATATGATAGTTGTTGAATAATCGTAAACATATATATATCTCAAGTTCGACGCATACAATTTTGACGTTTTATTACTATCATTAAAATAATTTTTATAATAAACTTTTTTTTTATTCACATGCATTGTTACTCGAATAAACAGATGAAATATATATAGCGAATAATTATCGTTTAGATAAAATATTCGTGTAAAGAAAAAAGAAAAAAAAGAAATAAAAAAAAAAAAAAAGAAAAATTTGTTTCATTATTTATATTAGATAAGTTTTCTTCTAAATTGTTAGAATAATGATAAATTCTATGAAACCAAAAATGAACAATATTACAACTCCTTCGTATAACAGGAATCGATGATGGAACAATGAAACTATTTCCTTGTCTTGTAAGATCTTTTTACGGTATGTATGTCGCTATTTCATTGTCGTCGTCGCAATATCGGATAGTTTGACAAAACATAAATTATGGTCAAAGAGCAAATAGATCGTTGTCATCATTGAAAAATATGATAGATTTGTCGTAGAAATGTGCACGCCATAAAAAGACTCATTCATCGATGTATGGTTATACGACTAATATTATGTAGTTACTTGCATATACAGATACGTACATGTAAGTACGTTTATATAGTTACATACATTTGTACACAGTTAAGTAATTAAAGACACACTCGATAAATCATATTTCGTAATAAGTAGTTAGAAACGATAAACGTTTTGAAAAAAGAAAAAAAAAAAACTCATTCTCTTATGAACTTGAAGCAATCGTGTATAAAAAATAATCATTCTATCAAATTATTTGTATCAATTGTTTCCATTGATCATCGAGACAATTCAACGCCATGTTTCGATTCTTTTAATTTTATCGAAGAGACTGTTATCGAGAAAATTTTGAAGGATTTAACAACGAGAAGAAAAATATTTTCGTGATTTTACGTTACGAATATAATGAATGAAAAATTTTCTCAATGATCAAAATTTCATTAGTTATTTAATCAGATATTAATTGATTATTAAACGATTAAAGAGAAAAAAAAGAAAAAAAAATAATCACATAATATTATTTTGATTATAATATCATATTGACTTTACAGAATTAATTTTGCCAAATCGTTTTGCAATTCTCAGTTATTTCGGTTTCTTCGGAGAAGAACAAAATTATACCATATGGCGCCAGTCCAAATTAACACCTTAATTCATTGTTTTCGTTCTTTCCTTCGTCTGTGTACAAAGCGTATGTATCTCTATGAGAAACGTAGAGTGAGAAGCATCTTGGCGATCGGAGATGATAATTATTCTTTCTAACGCACCGGTAGAACCCGTTTTTAGACGTGAACGATGCCTGTTTTCGAAGGTGCACGACCTTGAACGACGTACATGTAATTTCTTACAAATATGAGGAAGATATACGGCTATTATTCATCGAGTCGATAGGTTCTTCGTTTTCAACGAAGGTGAATGTATCATCGTGGAATTTACGTTAGTTCTAACTTTCTGGATACCACATCATATACATACAAATGGATAATTATATATATATTTTTGAAGTATTTATATAAAATAAAAAAATTTTATCGTTATAGAGAATGTTATGTGTCTTCAAAATAATGAATCATAAAGGGATTTATAAATATACATATTTGAACTGGTTTGCGAAGGACGAGTTTTTCAATATCGGTCAACTTAACTCGCTATACTATAAGTTATAAATATTGAGTATAAACTTATACTTAAATCTATGACTTTCAAGTTCCATAAGTTATTACACGATTAAGTTATTAATAAGAAAAGAACGCGCTGTCGTCATAAAGATTATATTTTTAAAAGAACGAATAGATTATTTATCTTTAATGATATGGAATGATTATTAACTGAATATTTGGGATTTTAATGGAATTTGAAGAAAAAGAAATGAAATCACAGTTCGGAATATTTTCTCGATCCTTTCTATCGAGTAATAGATCAAATTGATCTTTTAATTTTGCGAAGTCTCGAAAGAAAAAAAAATGTTTACTTACCTGGTGGAATCTTGCCGACCGACGCCGCCACCTATGCTGCTACTTTGAGTGCTGACTCTGACAAGAGTGACGTTTCTCGGTAGACTTGATAAAGTGCCGGTGCCTTTTTGGCCCAGCAAAGGTGATTCAGGTCTCGTTGGATTTTCTCCTACAGTGGCGACGTGAGCTTGCGCTTCCGGATCTCTTTCTTCCTCTTCTTCGATCGTACCCGGTAAACGAAAAAGTTTTTGTGGTTCCTCCATTCTCTCCCTCTCTTTCTCACTCTCCCTCTCTCTCTCTCTCTCTCTCTCACACACACTCTCTCTCCCTTTCTCTTTTTATCTCTTTCACGACGTCACTTTCATCATTACGTTCAAACTTTTCATAGTTTTTCTATTCAACATACTTTTCTTTTTTTTGCGTCTCAGCTTTACACGATCAATGACTTTGCTACTCTCGAAGGAATTTTTTGTTCTTCTCTCACTACCTTCTTTTTATTTCCTTTGTTTTGAACATCAGTATGAAATGCGTCTTGAACGCTCATCGAAATCACCACGCATAGTCGAGTCGCGATCGTTACTCGCTAAGGATATAGTTTTGTGATCCGCCATAGCTTCAACTCGTTTCGCGTTTACTTTCTCGTTCGGCAGCTTCCACGTCCTTCTTCTCTTTGCTGGCTTATCCTATCGTCCTTTGACTCTGCACCGATTAAAAGTTCGTTGACGTTAATTAGAGAAAAAGAGAGAGAGAGAGAGAGAGAGAGAAAGATTTATTTTTTCATGCTAAAAAATGTTGGATAGTTAAACTTATATACAGTAATGTGCATTATACATAGGTATATATGTTTAAATATAAAAAGGAAAAAAATGTATTTATAAGGGATATATAATAATTATAATCGTAAAGTTACATTTTTAGCTCATTTCTCGATGCCTTTTTAGTCATTAGAAATAATGGAGGGAAGAAAAAAAGGTACGATTCGATATCGAAAGATATCTTATTGCAATAGCTACGCGTCGCATTCTTCTCAGAATCATTGATACGCGTAATCACGTGCATGAGAGCACACCGAGGATTAGAAAGAAGAATAGGAGAAAGAGAGATCCTTTCGCCGAGATAAAAAGCATTTCTATTTATAACCAAAGTGGAAGCTTTCGTGGAATCTTTAGAAATTTTATGATATATTATTTATCGTAAAACTTAATAGTTTTAGTTTTTTTTTTGTTTTAGACTATTTCATAAAACTTATTCATTGATTTTGAAAATTGAATTGAAAAGTATCTCGTACATTTTACGAAAAATTATTCGATCCTTAATTAAATTTAATTTAGAACAAAAAAGAAATTTGCAAGAAGAATTCGTAGCAAAGATGATGAGTACAAAATAAGAAAAAATAAATAGACAACAAAAAATAGAATAATATGAATATATCTATACTCATAGAACTAGCTTTTTTATCAACCCTGTAAACATCATCAAAATTGAATTTTACGATACACTGACGATATAATAATAGATTTTCAAACAAATGCAACTTGTTTCAAAATCGAGTTACTTTTATGATTTTTTTCAGAAGACACGTAAAACAAGCGGATTTATCAAATACATATCTATAGGGTATTCGTTTCTTTTCTTTCTTTTTATAAAATTTTGACTGAAAAAAGAACCATGTTATATTCTACAATTTTACAAGAAAAGCTCGATTTTCTTTCTAATTCTTCCCATATATGTTCAAACGGCACACTAATCTCCATATCGAGTAAAAAAAATACTCAGAGCATTTGGCTCGGTTCTAGACTCACTTAAGATATTTATCATTTCACAGTATCTACATTTGTATCTAGACACATAGACTATGATGAGGTATCTATGAGATAAATAAGATAGATTATTACTCGAATCGGTTCTACCCGACGTTTTGATTTTCTCGGCTTTTCAAGGGACGACGGACGCACGTAAGCGCGTCGTACTCGCAACTGTATCGGATTCGCGCCCGTTGCATGAGATCTCGTTGCCAACGGATGCCATGGCGTTTACCTCTTATGGCGGGGATAACGTGCGCGCGCGAACTCACATATACATTTACGAGGCCACGCGTCGTGTTCTCGCGCGATCACATCGTGACTTCTCAGATAGATCCCGACGTGCGAAAGCGACACGGACCTTGAAACTTTCCTTCTGTCACAGTCGCCAAGCTAATGCGTTTAAATGCGCAACGATAATTTCTTATCATTGTATACCCGTGGGAAAAAGAAAAAATCCTATTTGAAAATTTTAACGATATTTTTCATCAACATTTTTAAGTAACTTTTCAATAAGATAAAAAAAAACAACAACAACGGTATATATCACAAGTTTATTATTATCTTAAGTAATAATTTATCGATAAATTCCTTTTCTATTGATAATAGATTCTGATTATGAAATGTGAAGTAATTTGAAGAAGAATGTAGTTTCTTTAGATGTAAAAACGTGCTGTTAAATTAAACATTAAATAGTTTATAATGAAATACGGAAAATCGAGCAAGAATGATTAAAAATAGAAAAATAAGAGGATAGAAAGATTGTGTTTCATTGATAAATTTTCATTTGGAAAATCTCCTTTAACGACAAGAAAAATGATTACTTAACTTTTTGATCGAATTGAATTATTCTTCTAATTAATATTTATTGACTATCTTTTTTCAAACCTATATGCAACATTTAATCGTCTATCTATATTTATCTTAACTAGGCATAGATAACTTTTTAATATTATAGAAAATAAATATTACATTAAATAACAAAAAAAAAAATGTAGAAAAAAGAACGTTTTTTTCTCGAACGATAAATCGATAAGAATCCGACAAAATTTTTAATTAATTAAATAAAATGATTAATCAGTGATTTAATCGATTTCAGTAGTTATATTACGATCAAAATTCTTCTCATTGTTCTTGTCTTATGAATATTCCATTTTCCTACTTTTCTTACGAGTGTCGTTTCCCCCTTTTACACGTTCCACTGCTTTTACTCTCTATATGTAAATCGGAACATCATTTGCAATTCCAATAGTTACGTGTTCCCGATGTCCCTTTCCTTTCTTTCTCCCTCTTCAAGTTCGCTTTATTTCACCTATGTAAATATGTATGTAAGTACATACATATTAACGTTTACCTACGTAGAATACGTAAGACACATTTAATTAAAGTTAAATAAAACGTTTTATCACGGCGTATATGTTACTATATATATATATATATATTTTTTTTTTTACGAAATTGTAGATATATGTATCATTTACTTGTTTTCGTTTTCTTTTTTCAAACTACTTTCTTAATCATCGAAAATAATCGTGGAAAACAATATCAAGCAACGATTTATAATACTCCTTTATCTATATCATGTTGATACGTGGTAGAATCATAGATACGAGTACGATCTATAGTAATAATCGCGCACGTGTGCGTCACGCTACATCAGGTTAACGTCGTCTTACGTATGTACACACATTATCATTGGCGTGTGCTCATCAGTCAACTAACGGTGTCCCTGAAACGTTCTTCCTCGTAAAGAAGAGATTTTGCAAGGTAACGCTTTTTATTTTTTTTTTTTCCCACGGTCGTAACATTTCCTTTCTAATTCGTCTCAAATACACGTAGAAACGAAAAAGAAATTTACTAACAAGCATTCGAACTCATTTTTAATCATATATTTAAGTATTATATTTGTTCGAAGATATATCGAGGTAACGTAAATGCGTAAGTGTTATACGTATTCGAAAGTGAAAAAACAATGTTGTCGTCCGCATTCTCGAATGATCGAAGCGAGTCGAAGTTGATCGAGAGAAAAAGCGAAATTGTCTTGAATCGTTGATTTTTACTGATACGTGGTATTTCGGTTTTTTCTTTTCTTTTTTATTTTTCATGCACAGCTCGATCCATATGCTTGATACCTATACACGAGACATGGATCGAATATCGTCCGAAACGAGGTCGACACGCGATCGGATGTTGGAAAATTCGCATCCTCTTACCGGTCACTAATCACCGATCGTCCCGTCCGGACGCACGCTTTTGCGCACAGCTTTCATTGTCTTTCCGCTGGAAATGACGTCGATCTTTCAACGTAGACGGCTGATCAATTAGCGCATTCCCTCACGAAACCAACGACGATGACGATGGCTCTCTCTCTCTCTCTCTCTCTCTCGCTCTCTCTCTCAATCTTCTCTCTGTCTTCTCTTAACCGATTGACGACCACGAACGCTGTTATAAAATTTCACCAATGAGAAAGAAACAACACACACTATTTTTTCAACTTATCGTTCATCCTATTCAGAACTTTGTATATTCTTGATTAGTTTTTTATTTACTTTTCTCTTTTTTTTTTCTTTTTCAAAAAATCCTCTCCTTTCGGATTAAGAAGAAAAATAAGAGACGCGAACACGTGGTGGATTGATCGACCGACGTCACTCGTAGATGTCGCTCGTGTAAATTTGAATTTTAAATGTCCCGCCATTCACTCGATCTTCCAGACCAGTCTCTCTCTCTCTCTCTCTCTCTCTCTCTCTCTCTCTCTCTCTTTTTTCTCACCTATATTTACGGATTAGAATCGTAGAATTTTGTTTCGAAACGAATCGAGACACTGTCCCGCGCGTTCGCCGCGTCGACGACGACGACGTCGACGAAACGTCGCGAAACTGCGAACGCTTTTGCTAAGCGAATGTAGTAGGTACATACGACGAATGCAACGAAGAGAGCCACGAGCAAGCCTGTCCAGTGACGTCAACCGGCACCTTTTACACCCGCCTTTATCCCTTCTCCTTTCTCTCAGTTAGTCTTCTCTCTTCTCCTCTTCAACTTCTTCTCCTTCCACTTTGGTTTCCTCCTCCTCTTCATTCTCATCCTCATCGTTGTACGCGTTGACTCTTATTGTCGAAGATCGCCGATCTGTCTCGGTCTTCTAGCTGCTCGTTTTCTGAGTTTGACGTCTCCCAAGAGAAAAAGAGAGGGGGACAGTCGTCAAAATGTTTCTCTAACGGTGATCCCGTCGTTTTTATCACGTTATATTATTGTTAATAAAATAATTTATAGTATTGTTTTCCTATTGACTTATCGTGTCGTTGACACTTTATTTCCTTAACTGTCGATCAGATCTTGTAAGCAATGATTCGACGATTCACGATGCACTTTGATAAAAAGTATTATAAAAAGAGGATTGATCATGGTATCATACATGGTAGTACGAGATTTATGTAATTGATTTATATAGTCGTACGATGTTATGTAATCTCGAGAAAATTATTTATATTGCATAGTGGTATACTTTAGATTTGTTATTTTTAAAATTCGAAGAACTCTTGGTGCGGTATAAGAGAAAAAAAATATGTTAGTATATTAGAAAAGATCTTTATATACTTTATATATAATACTTTAACAATCTAATGCGTATGACAATGATTAGTATAAAAGATCGATTTGCCACGTATTCGTGACGGTCTTTCTCTTAAATAAGTACCCGTATATTCTTAACTACTACCCGTCTCTACTAACAGAAGAGACACACTTTATGATGATAAGTAATTATGCCAAGCAAGATAGGAGATTCAGAAAACCCAATGGTGACATTTCAACTACGATCTTCATCGTACGAACAACGACGAACGTTCTCATTCGACAAGAAATTTCTTTCTTTTGGAACGTTTTACTTGGCGAACACGTCGACTGTAATTACTAAACAAATGTGGAGCAAAATTTGCGTCTTCATTTTTTTTCTTTTTCTTTTTTTTTTGTTTTGTTTACATAATTACTCGCTTTATTACTTTCGAGTCGAACAAGGGAACACGCAAATCAAACGGCAAGAGCAACTCGCTTTTGATCTTCTCTCGTACGTATCGAAATAAACGACGCTCATGGCTCACTTTCCAACCTTCCACGATCGGACAGCTTCGTTTTCGTCCTTTCTAAATTCCTATGCCAATCGGGTATTCTCGGGATATGTGTCACTTGTTTGATCATCGCTTAGAATACTTCTAGATAGGTGGATTGTTTGTTGAACTCGCTTTTATCTTTTTACTAACTATTGTCTCTCTCTCCACTTAATACTAATTGCAATACGTTTAACATTATTGCTATCCGAATATAAAAAATATCGTACTGTTTAACGCCTTCTGCTGAAATCATAACCCGTAAAATATGTAATTTGCTATATAAAAAAAGTAATGTAATAAAGTTGCTTACGATTAATTAAAATAAAAATGATCTTAAATCCGATATACTCGAACCAAAAATTAGATAAAATTGAAAGGACGAATATAAATAAACGAAAATAGTAACTATATTTAAAAATCATAAAAAGTATTGATTAAGACATGTCAAATAAGACAGAGAATATACGTTCATTTTTTTTCCTGACTTTTCGTATAGAATACGTGTATAGAATACGTGACTACATTTTTAATAGAGTTTGTATAGTTATATTATACATATATTATACATATACGTTGTCTTTCAGTATCTAAATATCTCTTAGTATCTAACATCTCTTTCTTTCTTTCTTTCATTCGCGATAATTATATCGTTAAATTACGAAACGATATATCGAAACGAATCTCTGCTTAAAAAAAGAAGGATTATTTTATCATTCAAAGAGATCAATGACGTCGATCAACGACGTTGTTTTTCTTTCGTAGCAATTTTAATTCGAGTCAATTAAACGATGATGATTCAGACGAGTAATTACCGATGTTACTCTCGTTTGCTAGTTGCCACGAGAAGTGCAGATAATGCGGTGCCGTTTTACGCGCATTTACGAAGGATACACCGAGAGACGCGCGTTACGCGAGAGTTCGTCGTTTGTATAAAATAATTCGAATGTAAGATTTACGAGAAGAAAAAAATAAAAGGGAATAAAAAGAAAAGAAAAAGAAAAAAAAAGAAATAAAGCAAAAGAAGTAGAAAAATAACAAAAAAAAAAAAAAATAATGTCGAGGAGAGAGAAAGAGAAAAAGAAAGTTCGAAGGAGAAGGCAAGCCCCATCTCGTCTCTTGAATTCCCCCACGAAACGTCCGGTTTCCGGTTATTCCGGGTATATTAGTCATAGCGTGCGAATAATCGACGAGTGGGACGAAAAAGATAAGTGCAAAAGGAGTTTTCGATCTTTTTTTACCGAAGTATCTATCCAATCGTTTCTGGGAATATTGATTATCCGTTGTTAATCATTGAAAAATATTATTTCCTTGAAGTTATGCGATGAGATCTTTTCGCTTGACGATGATTCGTTCGTGAATCATGGTTAATAATGATAAAACTTCGAGATACGTTCCTTCAAATATATTTTTCTTGTTGTTAAAACGTTTTACTGCGAGGCAGAGCAGAGCGAGGTTGGACAAGAGGGAGTTAGCTAGGTATAGAGTGTCTCTCAGTTGACAGGTTCGGAATAACCGACCTATCAAAGCGAGGATGTGCTTGGAGAAGAAAAAAAAATGAATGAGTAAGTTACGTTACGTTTGCTAAACGATATGCTTATCCCAGTTTCGTGATCCTCGAGTATCGCCTCTCTATTGTCGTGAGAAACAATGTCTGCTACCAAGCACGACGATTGCGAAGAAAATTGTCAAAGATTTGTTGTTTAACTTAACCATCTAATAATGTCATTTAATTTTCTAGTCGTCTACACTCATCTATATATATTTCTAATGTTTTAATATTTCATTGTTTCTTTCTTCTCCTATGTTAATGCCTGTTATGTATAAATTATATCTAATTATAGTATAGCGTTACACTATAAGTTTCATATAGTATAATCTCTTTTTTTTTTTAGAGACACAAAAATTGATTTATAAAAGGTACAAAGTATGATTAATTGTAAAAATTCGTTAATTATTAAATAATTAATACGTTCATAAGATTTTGTATGTTTATGCTTTTAGCAAGTCGAATTTGACTCGACTTAAAGGACCCACATTACACGCGTACATTGTACATACATTCGAGCAATATAATCTACAATTCCCATAGGGTAACCGATGGAGTCGATGGAATTTCATTCTCCAAGGTTTACAATTAGCATGACAATCGCGACATTTATGACCTCATTCTCGGAAGGTCGAGCCAACTAGCTTGTGATTTCGAGGATCGTGAGATGAAATTTGACCTGGATTTCATAGCGTTCTCTGTTAGTTAGAACAAAGTAGAAATTTACAAATATACGAAAACTTCACGAATTTTGCTTGTTAACTTTAAAACGCAATTGGATATTTTTTGCTAGAATAAATAATTAAAAATAACAGAGTCATTAAAATGAAATATTATTTCATGAGAAAACAATAACTGTATCTTCCAACAATAATATTTTATTTCTAATAATATCTTATTTAAATAATGCGTCAACTTTAATGTGTATTTGATAACACAAAGCATAACACAATATTTAATCTTTTCACAACAAATCCAATCGTTGTTGATTAATTAAAAACGAAAACGATATGAACGATAATACGAGGAAACTGGAGAACAAGCTCGTGTAAAGTACAAACGTGTATCACGGACTAAACTAACAAAATGATTACTCTATACAGTATGAAAAAAAAAAAAAGAAAAAGAATATTTCTTCGCTCATTGTTATACGTAGAAAAAGGGGTCGTTGTAACTTGATAAGCTGTATATCTATTACTGTCCATTCAAACAGTCAAGTTGAATTTGAGTACAAGAAAAGAAAGAGAAAGGAAAGGAAAGAAAAGGAAAGGAAGGAAAGAAGGAAAGAAGAAAAGAGAAGGGTACGTGCAGAAGGAACTCGATAGCCACTTTATCGCGTTTCGCGGGGTGTCATGGACAACTCTCATTATCATCTCGGTTCGACTCGGCTCGATTCGGTATGGTTCGTAGCGCACACGCTCGAGCTGACAGATGATAGAAAACGAAGTTGTAAAACGAGTGAGAAGAGGAAGGGAAGGCGAGAACGGCGAGCGTAGGAGGAGGAGCTGAGATTAAACAATTGACTGGCGCGATAACGAGGGCACTTCCCGCCACTAAACTCATCCTGTCGTGTCGTCGTCTAACCTATCCACGACTCTTCGTATTCATTTAAACCACCACTCATCCATCTGCCCTTCTCGCAATCGTAGAACGTGCTTATTGCATCATAACGCGCGAACTACCGCGATCGAATGATTCCCAACGAATAGTCAGCTCTTATATTGACCCCGTTTCGTGGACTCCACTAGTTCGCAAATGAAAAATTATCACAAATTTTTCATCAACTTTTACGCCTAACTATAATAACGTTTAAAAGCATAATGGTCTTGTTATGTACTTTTTTGAAAGAAAGTCTGTATCGTTATGTTTATTAATTAAACAAACAAAGTTGCAGGGTTCTTGTTAAAAAAAAAAAAAAAAAAAAAAAGAAAGAAAGAAACGAGAAAGAAAAGTTCAAACGATTTGCGCAGCAATCTGTCAGTGTTAAACAGTCTCAGGACGATAATGCGTCTGTTCATTTGCAAGATACTTTGAAGACTTCCGTTCTTTCCTGAATAAAATTATAATTATGTAATCTCTATCTGTTTTTCATGTAAATTTATCCCTGATTTAAATCATAATAAGAAAAGGATGCAGGCTAGATAGGAGGAAATCAAACAGCATGAGCGATTCTAAGTCTCTCGGTATGATGTCTTTTGTATTCTAGTTAAAAACAATTTAGATGACGATTCCGATGGTTCGTAAATTTGGATATATTTTTAGGAAGTCGAACAATTATGTGATAAATAATACACGTCCTTCGCCCGCCCTCGTTTCCTGAGCTTTTAAAATACACGAGATATTACGAAGTTAACATTATTTACGATCGTAAATTTCGTATTTTCGAGATGGAACAAAGCGTTTATTTTTAAAGCGTAATAATACGACAATATTTTTCATAGTTTAAAAATATAAAGTCTCTTAAATATATCGTAATTAGACTTACCTGTAAATTAGACGTCTTCGCACGCATTCACGCGTTCCAAGCGATGATTTGATTCCGGTGAGTCGACGACGATCTCTAATCGCTGAGGAACTCCCAACGACGTTGATATCGTTGGTATAGTTATCTCTACGCTTCTCATTTCCTCTTCGTTTCCCAATACAAAGGACGTCTTCTTTTGCATGTCTTTAGCCTTGTGACCGTCGCACAAACTCAATCTCCTCGGCATAGCGTCGCGAAGAGACTCATGCGAGCCCTTAAATTTGCTATGTCTGGGAAATCAAAATGATTAACGACTTACGTTTGCCAAACAATTTTATACATCATGTTTACCGTTAAATACTACATTGTTACGTAAGCCACTACATATTCTTTTTTTTCGTTTATTTAAATATGAATTTTTTAAACTCGCTTATAAGAATTAATAACCATTACGTTTAAGTATAGTGAATGTGTTTATAACAGCACGTTACCTGGGATCCAAAGTCGACTTCGAGGATGACTTTTTATTGCGAGCTTGACATTGATCGATGGTCGGACGTGAAGTTGATCTTTTCATTCCTTCGATATTAATTCTCGAGTCGCTTTTCTTCGAATCGAGAGTACTCTTCGAGCCTTCCCGATGAATCTTCTTCTCATCCTTGCAATTATGTTTTCTGTTTTTTCTAAGCGTCGCATTGATATCCTCCAAGGCACGATTGTATTCCTCTTGCACTCTTGATTCTTCCGGACTGACGGGAGTAGCTCCGCAAGCAATCTCGTTATCGATCGACTATAAATCGTTCGTTGGCATAAATTTTTCTATATCTTTGCAAGGAAACAGGAAGAAACTCACCTCGTCGGGAGTATAAAATATTGGCCGTCTTGGTTCAACTTGCACGCTGTTTACGCTCTCTCGTCTCAAGGTGCCGTCAGGACCGGTGATCATAACCGGAATCGGAGTCGGTGGAGTCAACGGAGGTGCATGCATATGAAGACCACCGAGAGAAGAGGCCAAACTCGAACCGGAACTTGTAGTCAGAGAACTGCTCGAGACGTCGTGATATGGAAATGCACCTGAACTAACGCGTTCTGCGACGAGCACGAAACAATAATCAAACTTCCTTCGACGGTATCGTTTAAGATTCGTTCGAAGTAATCTCCATTAAGTTTTTAACAATTTAATTCACCAGATACTTGCCATCGTGCATCGGAATCTTGTTGAATTTATTTCTTTTGTTCGCTCGTAAATACTTATTATTTTAACATCATGGCTTTACTCGTCAAGATCGAACGATTAAACATTTTTATCTATGAATTTTTTATCACAAATAAAATAGTATCCTGATATATTAAAAAAGAAAAAAAAATTGGCCATTTTCGAGCACTTTTTTTAAGATGTTTTGTCAGAAAATTAATAACAATTAGATACGATTTCTACTTATACCACCATCGATAAAGTAGAAATCGTTGTCATCGTATGAGAAAATCGCGGTCAAAAATTGACTTTTTGAATGGACCTTTAGTAATTCATTTATTCGGCAGAATGTATCTGTAATCTTTTCATAAAGAGAACGTAAATATTCAGAAACTGTAAGTCAGCAACAAGAGGTAGTAACTACCATGATTTTTGTCATAGAGATAAACTCTAACCAAACGGAAAGCATCGTTTTTCTTAGAGTCCTCTTTTCAATATTATATATCATACGAAGCTTTTAAGGCTGTTCATCAACCTTGATTTTATAATACAACCGCGCCGTCGTGGCCATTCCGTGTCCGAACATGATTCGTGCTTTAATATTTATATAGTATAACGGTGCCGTGGCCGTCCCGTATCCAAACATTTATATACTATCGGAGATTGTCCAGGTGTTACAGTATCTGAAGTTTCTGAATACGCTCCTAAAAATTAATAAAGTCATACACGGACGAGATATGTTCAGACACGTTTATATAAGTCCGTGCTGCGGCCGTGGCCTCTCCGTGGAAATAAAAAAAGTATCGGTTGCTTAGCAAATGTGATCGAAAAATGTCCGGATCATTCATGGATGATGTATAAACTGTTACGTCATAAAATTATGATAACCAATTCGGATCCGATGCAGCCAACCGGGACGCGGAACGGCCACGGCACGGTTGTATATAAATGAGCCTTATTATCCATAGCGTTTGCGCTGTTATAAAATAATTTATAAAATAGTTTACCTCCTTTAGCTCGATGCATCGCTCTGATATGATCGAGATCGGCTGCAGAACAGAGGGGAGTATCGACCTCGTAAGTGTTATTAAAGAGACTGTAATTGACCTCGTATTCGCCGGTTTCCTTACGGAATGTGATAATGTGCTCGAAACGATGTCCCCAAAGAATTTCCGACGGTAGATAGGAGCTTCTAGCTTGCGTCGTCATACCGGTCGATTCGATCACACCTACAATCGTAATTGAAAACGCTATAGTACTAGAGTTAGAATGTTGCAGCATCGAATTTAAAGTTTTTACCTTCTAAAATAACGACAATCTCGAAACGTTCTCGAAGCATATCGCTGGCGGATATATGATAAAGTGGCGAATGTTCATCAATCTTATGAACTATCGTTGTTGGCCATATAAAAAATATCTTGTCCTCCTCCCCGTCTCCGCCGACTTTTAATTCCGTTTGGAAGAACGGTAGGAGCTCGCCCTCTCTCGTCACCTGAAATATTTTGCATCGAACTAGTAAAATAATTTTTTTTAATAAAAATATATTTTTAATACTTGAGCTGCCTACCTTTCTTTTGATCATTTGTGCTCTGACGTGGGCCTCGATGATATGACTCTTTCTCATGTCCCCGACGCGAAACATCAGACACGATTGGCCGTCCCTCTGACATATTACAGCGTTCCTCGAGAAAAGGAGGGTCTGCGTTCTTTTCTTCGGTCGAGACAACTTCGCGAATACTATGCCGACCATAAAGGCTTGTAAGATCACTCCTGTCATCGATTGTATACACATAACGAATATCGCCTCTGGACATTCGTCCGTCGTGTGTTTAGAGCCATATCTGCATCATGATACGATATTAATATACGAGTTCGTTTCTTTTCTCTTTGAACTTTTGAACTTTGAACTTAATTTTACGATGTACGTAATTCTAGTTAGAGAAATGTCAAGGTCAGTTAAAAAAAAAAAAAAGAAAAGAAAAGAACTTAAATTTACATTTTTTTAAATACATAACATAACGCAGTGATGCTGAAATTTTTGCGATTATATTAGTAAATATAAAGATGATAATATTGTTATTTAACTCTTATTTTTAAATCGAACAGAAATTTATTAATTGGAAAAGTTAATACCGTTTTGTATGCCTATAGTAGATTCATGAAAATTTTACGAGCTTTAATAATTAATAACGATTCATAATTTGTGCATCGTTACTTTAAACATTAAAACATTCCGTGCGTGTTGAAAAATGAAAGAAAAATAAAACACAAGTTCATACACTACACAAAAGAACGAGAATAGAAGTAAGAATGATTGCGTTTACCCGATCGTGTGCTGTGTCTCGACGGAAAAGAGGAAACAGCTGGTGAAACTATGTATTTCTTGGACGCAAGGAGTAAATGTAAAATTCGGCGAGTTGTAATTACGTGGATCAAGGTCTCCGTGGCTATAAGCGATCAACCACCAAATCAGAGCAAAACCGAGCCAAGAAAGTAAAAAGTTCATCGAGAAAACAAGAAGCGTCCAGCGCCATTGAGCGTCGACTAAAGTGGTGAAAATATCCTGCAAAAAAAAAAAGAAAATAAATTGTTAACCGAGATGAATGAGTTTAACTTTGATGGTTATTTAATTATCTTCTAAAAAAAAAAAAAGAAAAAATCACCTGCAAATAACGACGACGACGTTTAGCAACGTTTCCTTGAACGACGTTGCAATCTCCATGCTTGAACACTACTCTCTTACGTACTCTTCTAGAACTGAATCTGGTTTGACGATATCTTCGAAAAAAAAAGCAAAAAGAAAAATCAAAATATAAGAAAATGCATAGGCTTTGAATAAGAAAAGAATATTAGAAAGATACGTGAAAAAGATGTAATAAAAATAATTCTTTACAAATTATAAAGATATCCGTTTTACAAATTTTTCTTTAAACATTGTTTTAATATCAAACAAAAATTTATTTATCGTAACCATCGCAATGTTATTTGCAATGTAGAAAATTAATTTTTATCTAATATTAAATAGCAAAAAACTTTCAATAGCATCTGTTTCTTTTTACTCATTTCTAAAATAAAAAGAAATACTAGGATGAAATCTAGTTCAGATTAGATTAGTTTCTTTTATGATAGCTCTTAAAAGTTAAAATATACAGCAATTACGATCTATATATAAAAACGATCTATAATAGTCATTAATGATCCTTTAAATAATGTATATAAGAGTAGTTATTGACTAAAATTGATTTACTGCATTGTTCGTATTATATGGCTTGCTCCATTAAAAAAAAAAAAAAAGAAGAAGAATCCACTTTATATCTATTCGTAAAAATATAGAAAGATAAAAGGTTTTTTATTCGTGTAGACGATCTCGTTGTTTATTTCTGAAATTGAGAAGCTATCTTTCGTTTCTATTTCGATGATCTTGATAGTCGTAATTTATGAAAGTAAAACAAACAACTTATCGATAACTACAAAATCGCGAATTCTTCGATTTCTTTTTGTTTTTTTTTTTTTCTTTTTTATTTCGCATTAAAACAAATTGCGACTACCACGTACGTTTTTATTAAGAGATGAGAGGAAGCACTGCGTAAAATTATAATATCATTGAAAATATATTAGGTTCTAATTTATCGCTTGGTCTAGGCCATGCTTAAAGGTGCGGCGCCACAACGAAATCGTCGAACGGCAACTTGCCAGTGAAGCGTCATTGAAACGAATCACGACTTTTTTTTATGATTCATATGTTCTACGATTTATCATAAATGACGTCGAAACTTGCAGTTAAAATCGATCCAATTGATATAATTGACTGCACTTATAAATTAAATATCCCGTTCAAATTTTTACATATTTTTTAACGATCTATGATTAATTTCTTTTGAATCGAATGATCGTTCGATAGTTTTTAACAAGTGCTAACGTTAGATTTAATATGGATCAAGGTAATCGATGTAATAGATTATAATGAAGTTTGAATTTCGAAGAAAGAGCCATCGGTCGAAGGTCAATCCACTGTTTTAACGTTTTTCGATCTCGTCGTTTCGATAGTCTTTATTAATAGATTTTGAGCATCGTTATAAATAGTTAAGTCGCGCCTCCGTGTCTCGGTAAGATTCGTTGGAAATAAAACACTGTTAAGAAAGAGTATTTTTCGAATACGTTAGTCTAGTTTTAAAGGCTAGAGTCTAGACGATCGAGATTAACGAGACGACGTATGTTTACGAAATAAGGAGTCTGGTTCCATATCGCACATCAAAGGTAGTTCGAGTCTTTGCCTTCGATTTCTTTGAACTCGTCTCCTTCACGATTATTCTTCTCTATGTAATTATATTTTTATTTCATAAAGAAAAATTTACTATCAAACGGTATTACAAAAATTGATCGTCTCTTTTACTTTGAGCGTTTCGTTCAATTTAATTCAAGTACCGAAAAAAATGATTTCTCGATTATGACGATTTTTTCACCTTGCATATCTTTTTCAAAAATAATGTTAACTTATTAACTATTCTATTGTTATTTCGATGATATTGAAACATTCTTATAGGTAAGCGAGCTTGTTTCGATATCAGACACAAAATCGCATTAACAGAAATTTGCGATTTCGTTTAAAGACATCAATAGCCTTGGTAACTTAAAAAAAAATACCTAGAAAAAAATATCATTCGTTTTATATCTAATTTTATTGTCTGTAGTACAAGATATTCAGGATGATAAATTTAAATTCAGGATAAATTATGTATATGTGTATGTATGTGTATATATATATATATATATATATATATATATATATATGAATCGCTTAAGTAATTTTCGATATTTATGAGAAGTCGTAGATCGAGTTAAATAGAAATCGTTTCTAAAGGAATTATTGTCACGAAAATTTCGAGAGAGATACTCATCGTTTCGTTTTATCTTCATCGAGACGAATCGTGTCCGTCTGGACGAGACAAGAAATCGTCGGCGATTATGATAACCGGTGGCAATAAACCTAATGATATAAACCGTCGGGCGAGATTGTAACTCGGCGATCGTCTCTGGTCTAGATTAAACGGATGTTCACTTCGCGACTTTATGTCTTCTTTCTTGGCTCGTTAAATCGACGATTCTTTCCGCTTCACTCACTCACTCACTCACTCACTCACTCACTCACTCACTCTCTTTCTCTCTTTCTCTTTCTCTTTCTCTAATTCTAATAGGCTTCCTTGAAAAGAATTTATCATTCATTATCATCATACAGAAAATTATGCAAATGCTTTTTCTACTTATAACCATTACTGTTTTTTCACATCTTAACCCTTCTGTATAAAATCTGATGAATGAATTTTATCTACGTATGTTTGTATTTATATAGGATAGTTCAGTAATTATGGTACAGTTGAAAAGTATGCCTATTAAATAAATAAATCAAGATTGTAGAATAAAATTTTTCTGTACGATCTTTTTTATTTTTTATTTTTCTTTTCAATAAAATCGACTCATAAATATTAATCTACTACATTTGCGACTTATGTCTACTATATATATGTACACGTATATATATATATATATATATATATATATATATATATATATATAGTATAAACATAAATAAAAAATAAAAACGAATGATACAGTAAACGTTTATTCTACAATTTAGATTTCTTTCGATCACCTTGTATTTAATTATTTGCACTGTATCTCTTTTATATCGATAATCCTGATAATTTCGGTATCATCAATTATTAATTTGTTGTCGAATATCAAAGAAAATATTCAAATTATCATCGGATGAAAAGATTATCATCGGATTTGACTCGCGTACTTAAGCAATTCTTCTCGCCAAGCGGCTTCTCCGGAAGTCGTGGCCTTAAGGACGAGCATCGAAACTTGCGAGAGTGCTCTGCGCAAGCCGGAGAAGGCCGTTCCTCCATCTCCAAGGTGGTGTAATTTTTCTCCGTCCGACGCACTCGGCGAGATTGACGTTGCCGTGGCCATGTTTGTTTTTCTGCTAAATTCAAACGTCTCTCTTCTCGATGGTCTCTCTTATCGCAATAGAAGTGACGTCCGTGGATACGATGGACATAAAGATGAAAGGAAGAGAGATGTTTCTTCTTAAATAAAAAGAGGAAAAAAAATAAGAAAAAGAAGAAGAAGAAGAAAAAGGAGAGGAATAAGAAGAAGAAGAAAAGGAAAAGAAAGACACGCAATCCAAACGCAAAAAGTAGCGTTAATCCTTTCTTTTTATCTCGTCAATGTCGATCTGTCGAAGTTTAGTATGTATGTATCTCTCGTCGTTCGGCTTTCGGTAGCACGAAGAAGGCTCGGTCATCTAAAATTAAATCTTATTCAAGATGGCCGTGCAGAGCGATCGCTTTAAGGACAGTCTACCGAGAGTTCAGCTGTCCCAAAGGCTCTTCACTCCGCTCTGCTCGCCATTCAGCTCGCTTCATTGCTAAAGCCACACGTCGCAGCCAGTCCACAACCAAAGAAATATCCAGATCAGTCGTTTGCACCACATTCGGCTCTTCGATCTCGAACGATCGAATTATTCTCGATCGTTTCTTTCTTTTCTTTTCTACCCACTCCCGCACCACTTCCACCACTTTTATTCAAACGTTTATCTCTCACTCGCACTCTCACTTTCCCTTCTTTTGGCTAGCGTCCACTTCACTTTTAACCGTCTCTCGAGTAGATGTTCTTCCAACTATTCCGAATTTTATAAGATTAACTCACGTAAAATCCTACGAATTATTACAATACGAAAATCTTTAGGATCGTTGGGCTTTTAATTATTAAAAATCCAACGAAAATATCGCGTTAAATAGATCCATTTAATAATAACGCGAGACCATATCGATATCTCTTTGTTGAAGTATACGGAACATTCTCGCGTGGTGCCGTTTCATAGACGAAATTTTCTAACGAGGTGCACGGAGCTAATTAAACTCGCTCGTTAACGAACAACAGCTCGTCTAGTACTGCGCGATCGAATTTCGAGTCATTGGAGAGTAGAACCGATTTTCGTCGTTCTTCGTGTCGTCTATGCGTCGGCTTGGCACCGCTTAAGGCCGGCGAGATACACGCTGAATAATACTCTACTGTCTTATTGGAATAGTTGGATCTGTCGAAAAAATTAACACAAAATAGAAAGTTTGCGATAAAATAAACCATTTGGAAAAAAATGTTCAAGAAGATATTACTTTGAAAGCATATCCGCTTGAAACGTCCGGATAATACGATCGACGTCATTCCTTATATTTATTTTATTTATACCGAAAAAAATTACATACGAGATTAAATACGATCGACGTCATTCCTTAAATTTATTTTGTTCGTGTCGAAAAGAGAAAAGAAATATTATGTAAAATTACGTATGAGATTAAATACGATCGACGTCGTATGTTGTTTCATTTAAAAAAGAAAAAAAATTGTATGAAAAACTTACAGATAACAAAGTATGCGTTCGAGATTGATACAATTGATGGTATTTTTTAAATTTATTATATTCATACTTTTCGACACCTTTGTTTATTCTACTGTAATAGAAGAGACAGAGACAAAAGATCGACGGGAGCGTATTACCCTTAGACAAAATATTTTCGGGCGAAATGTTTCGCGATCTGGCACTGTCTCGAGAACGAACGATACGATTTTCGCGGCCGACAGTTTTCGTTTTCTAGGCCAAGAACGTCCTTTTGGGATCTTTCCTCGACGATTCGTTTCTTTGCCTTGAGTTCATTTCGATGCCACACTTCGCAACTTTTATTACAATTTAATTGATCTCTAAGACGATTATTAATGTATCTACTTATTTGTTGGAATTAAAATTTTTTTGGAGATCGATTAAAAACTAACATTCGATGATCAATGATTTTTGTTATCTTTTCTCTCTCTCTCTTTTTTTTTTATGAAAAATTATTTAACGATAACAATTAATTTCCTTTTCTCAATACGTCATATTAAAAAATGTGATTGATTTTGATAGTAAAACACTGCACGTAAATATATATGTGTGTATATATGATCCCGCGAAACGTGTTTTCTTTTCTCTGAGAAAAGTTCCTTCTCTTTGTGCAAGATTAATAGTAACAAAGTTACGTCTAAATACAAACATTTTCAAAGTGGTTCGGACGTAAAACTAGGAGGACGGGATTCCCTGATACTCTTTGGCGTGCCACGGTTTCCGCAATTAGAGACTTCTATTCTCGTCAAGCAAAAGAAAGACTTCCGCCGAGGATGGTAGGGAAACGGGAACATGGTGATGCTATTTTCGCGGAGTTCATAAAACGCATTGTGATCTAGATCTCTCAGCGACGAAGTATTTTCGAGCTTATCGACGAAAATTCCGCGGCTTGGCGTCTCCCCGACCGAGTCTCACTTCCGAAAACTTCGTCGTTTATTTTTTTCGTATTTCTACAAAAACAGTCAAAACATGTATCTTCCGACCGCTTTACAGTGAATACAAAAAAAAAAGAAAAAACTAATGGAATAACATTTTATAGATCATATATGAAATATATTAATAATTAAAAGGAAGAAAAAGAATAGAGTTTGATCGTAGCAATATAAATAAAAGAATAAAAAATTAAGATTTTACATATTTCTTATCGAATGATTTTTTGAGTAATTTTTAATCGTACTAAAGATCTTTAAAAATTTTTATATCTTTGAACTCATGCATAATGCACACACACACACACACACACACATACACACATACACATGTAATAATGATTTTATAAATGTTTGCAGGAATATAATATTAAATGAAAATATAATATTATTTTAGAAATGTTTCCATCGCTATCAGGTGTATACGATAATCCGATTCAACTAATATGAATTACAAATTAAACCAATATCGAATATTTCATTATCTCTCTTTAATAATGATATATCCTCGCATAATATTATTGAATTATAATCGAAACATTTTACTGCATCCTCTTTTCTTTTATTATTTAAATGATAATTCGCGAAATAGCGAACGAGTAAATAAAAAAGAAGAATAAAAGAAGAAAAAGAAAAGAGAAACGTGTGGAATGCACAACGATTGATAACGATCATTAATGAGTTCATAAAAATTCGATATAACTCGAACATTTCTTTTTATTAAAACTTTGTGTTTCGAGCATTTAACGGGACTTTCACATATTTACATCTGATATTAACCTACTTCGCTTCTTTATCGCCACGGAAATTATTTATCAATGACCACAGACCATCCTTTCGACAAAGAACTTAGTTTCCGTTTCACTATTTCTCGGCGAATACGATAATGGAAACTATCAAGTTTCTACTTGATATTATGGACTGTGTAATTAATACGAGCATTAATTATAATGCCTAACAATTATGAATAACAACAAATAAAATCGAGCAATGTAATAAATTTCATAGCTGTTTATCATAATTTATTAAATAGAATAGATCAATATGAATAATGCTATCATGCGGTCGGTCAAAGTGATAATAATGATCTTTTGGCAGGAAATGATTTTTTGGCAGTATTAAAAATGGGGTGGAGGGGTTTGGTTAATGTTAGGGGCTGTGGGAGGAAAAGTAAGGAATGATCATTCGACAGAGCTGCGCATAGCTTTTAGTATCGAATTGTAAATTCATGCGACGAGTAGTTAATCTCGTGGTACATTTTAATTTAATTATTTATTTTTTTATTTTTCATCTGTAAAAAATTGTTTGATATTTTCTAACGTGGAATCATAGAATATGGATCAACGTGTTCTTCATATCAGCTATAGTAGTACTTTGTCAATAATTTAAAGTGATCCTGAAAACTCAGGAAAGTTCAAAAAGCAATTGATACAGTAAACATGGAAGCACGTAGCTAAGTCAATCAATCAATGAGTCGGTCAATGTCTATTAGCAATGAGTTAATTTGTAATCAGTAAGTCTGTGTTATTAGTGATTAATATATTTATGAGTTAATATATTATAGTTATTAATATATTAATATATAAATGACCATAACGAAAGGATCATTCATAAGGTAAGTATGGTAGATAGAAGAAAAAGCTCCTAATCAAAATACAATTTTTCTTCAGCTAAAAATAATTGTTAAGTTGCTCACGAAGACGTTGTAGAAGTAAGACGTACAGTAAGTTACTAGTGTAAACGTTACATCATATTTGTCGTGCAGATAAGACATATAATGACGAGTTAAAGTAAATAAGTAACGTAAGTAACGTATATATACGTAAATAACGTTAACATATAATTTAGTTAAACAAATAATACACGATGCCGTTTTAATCCAAGAATATTGTTAAAAATCTAAGCTTTGCATAATTCAGTAGACAGCTTTTTGATACAATAACTGACATAGAAATATCTAAAGAGGCTAAAAAACATAGATTTGAGTAAGCAATTGTTACGATAAATAAGCAAGGTCGTATTAACAGATAGCCTATGGATAACAACTAACACTTATGAAGTATTAATAGAAGAAAAAGCGCCAAGTCAAGCCGACCACCACAAACTGTCGACAATGTTCGTAACATTATAAGTAATCGTGTCACTGAAACAATTGTTACAGGAAATCATGAGGAAACGATTAAACAGCAGCGTCATAATTAAATCTGAATTAATATAAACATTCTTGAAAGAGAAATTAAAAAATCTAAATGAAAAAAATACAATTTACCATATTTATCGGTTTAAAAAAAGATAAAAGTTATAAAATAATATTAATTACTAATATAAGGTAGTATACATGTTTTAAGACGAAAACGAACGATATAGTACATGAATTTAGTAAATTATGTCAAAAAGTGTAATGATTAAATAATGTAATATAGTAAGAGCTACAAAAAAATTGTTTCCATTATTCTATATTAATTTTGTACTAAACGATAACAACAAAAATATATTTTGTTTCAACGCTATAGGCGCTATTGATAGGCCTTAAATTATCAACCATAACTTAACTTATGCAGAAAGTATGAACTAATCTTAATACAATGATGGAACAATGCAACACAGGTAATTAACAATAACTTGGTAAAACTCGAAAAAAATCCATCTGAACGTATGGTATCGAGTTATGAATTATAGCAACTAAAAATAATAATAATAATATAAGCTGCTCAATCGATAATACTCAGCATCGTCGATGTACGATGGTACATCCGTCATGATGATCTACATAGAGATTTGAAAATAAAATCGGTCGAAAAAAACATAAAACGATACTCGAGCAATTAACAAGCAAACCCAGAAAATCATTCGAACATACCACGTTTTGTTGAAATCTATCCGTACCAAGAAAACTATGTAAAACAGATTTAGTATATTTGATCATTCAACAGTTATAGTTGAAGCTAGCAAAGGATCTAAATAGAATGTGTTTGATGATAACTCCACGTGATAATTCTATCATCTAATTCGATAGAAGTATTTATCGAATGTTTTTCTTTTCAAAACAAATTGTAAGTTATATTATGAGCATATATATATAAAAAAAAAAAGAATAAAATGGTTATCGCTACAATTGCCAGTATTTTCTCGCTAGCACTTACTTTTCGCAAAAATAACAGTTTCGAAGGTAGCAAATCTTCATTTCTCGTAAAAAGCTCTACGATCTACGAATGCGAACAGCATGAGAATGTTCAACGTACTATTTTATTTAACTCATTGGTTATATTATTTAACTCATTCGACAAAAGTTCTTGCAAAAAAATTTGCGATAAGATGCAATAATTCAAAATATATTCCAATTTATTTCTCTTTCCTTGTTTTTGTTTATCTTTTATCTTTTTTTTTCTTTCATACTCATCATCGTAGCGTATATTTACAGCATTTGCGATAATTGAAATACAATGTCAAGTTTAAAGATAATTTTTATGACATTTTCAAAAAAAAACTAGAGGACTTTCTTTTTTCCTTCTTTTTTTTTGCATAACTTTTAACACTTTAATAACAATTAGACAGAATCGAGCCCGATTCTATCAAAACGACTTCCTTTAGAAATAATTGTTATCAAAAATCTTGTCCACTTTGTGTTTCTGTTATTTTCATTATATCTAAATTCATCAAACACAAAGTATAAAAAATGCTTCGATTCTTGTTCTTTATGTAAGACTAAAAAAAAAAAAAAAGAAAAAGAAAAAAAGAAAAGAAAATTCATTATAATAACTACGAAGCGAATAACTCTATTATCAAAATATTATTATCATTATTATTACTATTACAAAATCTATATTGTAAAAAGTTTGATTTATTAAAAGTCATTATTATGAAAAACTAGAAAAAAAAAACTGAACCATTTCGAAAAATTCTCAAAATAGATAGCCTTCTCTGTATGTAAGACGATAAAATTATAAATAGGTAACTAAGCTAAAAGTTCGTTCTAACCTGGTCAAAAGAGGTCCGGACTCTCCTCTGAAGCTGATCCTGTTGAAGGCTCTTCTTTGAAAATTACCAAGAAGACTGCGTTTCTCTCTCGAAGAATCATTTCTTCCAGTTTCCTCGAGGCAAGGTTCCCCAACATTTTCACGACCATCACCACAGGGTCTTAACAATTCGGATACATTCAAATCGTTTGTTGGTTGTCCCGTGTTCGTATCTGTCGTCGAATGTTCCTCCGGTTCTTCATTGGCGTTTCTTCTCGTTACGAGCCTGTCGATCGTCGGCATTTCGTGATCCTCTTAATCCTCCATCCTTCTCTCTCTTTCTCTCTTTCTCTTTCTCTTTCTTTCTTTCTTTCTTTTTTGATCGACGTTACTCGATAAATTTATTCACACTGTTATTTGAATATGTTTATATTCACTCGCAAGACGTGCCATTAGATTATTTCTTTATTTATATATTTTTTCTTGCCTTGTCCATCGTTCTTACGGACATTATCGAAATAAAATATCTTATTATCCTAATCTATATAAAATCTATTTATCTTCTCCTCTTCGACGGATATCTTGAAAATCAACTAAACCAACTATGAAACGTCCATCGTTCACCTCGTTCAACACTCTCCTCGTTCTTCATTTTTTTTCTTCTTTTTTCTTTTCTTCTTCTTCTTTTTCCCCCTTTTTCCTCTTCCTTTCGCTTTGTTCTTCTTTTTTCCTTATTCGATCAAAAATTTAACCGAACAACCTTGCAAGATTTTTAATAGGAACAGTGATCGCATCTGTCGTCGAAAACGATCGTTTAAAACCGTTCTATCGATTTTTCTATTCTCATTTAACATCTTCCTTTATTGCTTCCTGATCGAGTTGAATCGAAATGCGGATCGTTTTAAAACGATATTTTGTTCAAGTATAAATTTTATCGGATAAATATCGTTCAATCTAATACGATCATGTTAAATAAATTATTTCGATTTACCGAATCGCGAATTAACTTGAGACGTTTAATCCTTCGAATATCGATCGTAATTGTTACAGTTCCAAAAATAAACGACGATTTGGAAAGGTTCGGTTTGAATAGGTTAATCAAAACAAATAACATGGAAAGAAAAGTTATCTTCGAAAATTTGTCTTCTGCTTCAAACTTGTTAAACGTAGTTAAGAATGGAATGAAAAAAAAGAAGAAAAAACTATATATATATATATATATATATATATATATATAAAAAGAGGAAGAAAAAACGATAGATAACACTATAACGAAGTAAGCAACGAACTATAAGACCGGCCGGCGTTCTACTCTTATGTAGGTATCTCTCACTCTCGGTCAGAACCGCGAAAGGAACCGCTACTTCCGTTCGTCTTTCTTTCCTCACTTTTCTCCTCTCTTCTTCACCGTTTCCACCTCTTGCAAATTCTCCACGCACTATTGACTTCGGTCCTTACGTACGTAAGTACAAAAGCTTTTCGCGAGAAAAAATGGCGCCATTATCATTTCCACGACTACCGTAGTATTTCGTAGATAACGTTACACAATGATACCGCGTCTCGTCTCTGTTTTCCTTCTGCACTCTATTTTATTCCATTTTTTGTCTTTTTTTCCTCTCTTTCGCCTTTTCGAAAGTCACGTTCCAACGATTCCGCGGTGTCACGCGTCGAGATTCGTCATCAGGCTGCATACACTCAACTATCGTCGATCTACACAGTTACATATGTCGTCCAAGAAAAGCCAACGCAGCGACGAAGAAAAGTTGTTCGCTTGTAACACACGCGAATACGTAAGTGCGTGGCTCTTTAGATACGGTGCCGGCAAAAGCGAAAATAATCCTCTCTCTCTCTCTCTCTCTCTCTCTCTCTCTTTCTCTATCTCGCTCTCTACCTTTCTTTTTCTCCTTTCTACGCGCGCGTGTCGCTATCGTACGCAGTCGTAAAAGGTCGTGCGTGTTCGTGCATACTCGGTCACGTTCGTACGCGTGCGTGCACCCACGCGTGAAAAAGTCAGTCGGCCGACGACAACGAATACCACGTGTGTCGAGTCTTTCTTTTTCTTGTTTTTTTTTGTTTTCTTTTTTTGTATCGAGTTATCTAATACCTTGTCCTTTTACTCGATCACCTTCTACCTGTTCTGTTCTATCACCATAGATGTATTTTCATCCAACATCACTTTAATCGAATCTAATTAACTTTTACAATCCGGTTCTCCTTTCCATCTTGATATTACCCTTCACTGGATTCCTCTAACGGTATTCTCAACTGACTTTTCGTATGTTTAACCAATCGACCGAAATACTCGCCACTACTAATTACCGATATCTTTTCAAGGATTATTATATAGGTTATTTCTAATTGTTCTATTTTTACGCGCTGAAACAGATAGCTTTTATAGATTGAATCTGTGTTGTGCTTATTTTTAATTTCAATTATTATTTTTATCATCTTCATCGTTTATTTGAATTAACGTAAAATACACTCGCTGATTTTTTACGATGTGTCGTTTTCTTTATCTTGCTCTTTCTATTTATCTATCTATCTATCTATCTATCTATCTACCTACCTATCTAACTATCTGCCTATCTGTCTCTCTTTAAAATCAACTCGCTAGATTGATAAGTATAAAAGCAAAAACGCAAACAAACCGAGTAAGTACGTCCTTTATATCAGCGGCGCATACGAAACAGAAGGTACGTTCTCGTTACTGATGCAACGACACAAGTGGTTTTATACGCATGCATACAAACATGAATAAAAGCATGACTAGTTTAACGTTCGTACGATTCTTGATACGCCACCGATAAAAAAAAAAAATGAACGTTGAAGGTGGGAATATTTGATTTCGAAGTTCATTAATTTTTTATTCCAATCATTCGAAAATAGAATTCGAACGGGATAATATAACTCAATCTTTTTTTTTTACATGTTACATATGTCAAGTTTTTTGTTCACACGAATCTATCTTTAATTTATTTATAATGTCATTTCATTTTAAATTTGTAAATTGTTCGATTTCGATGATATTCTTTTTTATCGACGTTCATTTTCAGTTTCTGTAATTTTAACGCTAGATGGCACGTTATCTACTTTTCAATGCAAGTAAAAAATAACATGTTCCTACACGCATATACATCTTCATACACTTTTGATCTTTTATATTTTTAATATATTTCTCAATAATATTCGGATATTCGTGCGTATAATCTTTGTCTAGTGAGATTCGAGTAATCGATATCGTTTGCTTTTTGTAATTTGCGACGGACATCGTAGTACATACACGTAGACATACGTAATCTACCGAACATTAATTTGCCGCGTTTTTACATTTATTTTTCAATTATTTCGAATTTAATGTTCAATCGAAGTTTTCGTAAGGTATTTCTTTCAAAGCCATTAACTTCATTGTCAATCGTTCAATGACTGTTTCATCATTTCCCTTCATAAACGAATAAGTTTTACAGGTTAATTAATGTATAATTAGGTCTGTTAATAGAGAAAGAAAAAAAAAAGAAAGAAAAAGAAAAGATAAGAATGGTATTAATTCCAAATATGAAAAAGCTCTTTTTTTTTCTATTTAATTCGATATCTAAAAGAAGCAATATATGTACACATTTTTTAAATAATAATTATTATCATTATTTACTACTATTTTATCAATTTTCGACACCTTAGTTCCATCGAAAGGAACGCTTTCATGTTTGGATCTTGGATTTTATCCATAATTTCTTTTTGTACATCCAGATTACTAACTTTAAGGCAGTTAGTCAGCTTCTCTGCGTATTGAATCCAAACGCAATTAGTACAACCAGACATACAGCAGTTGGTAGGTTCTGTGATTTCATCTATAGAAAAAGAATCATCAGCTTTTTTTTGATCTTCGATTCGTTCATTAGACATTCCTGTACTTTGATTATCGCTAGAACATAATCTCAAGGTCACGAGTATGCCTTTCCAATTATCAAGGGTTTGTCTTTTGACATTATTAACTTTCGAACGAACCAGATTCATTATCATTTAGGTTAGATGGTGGTCATTCGAATATATATTTAGAATGGCATCGATGTTATTTTATTTATCTGATTGTTAAACGTATACTTAACAATCAAATACTATGTATTTAGGATATACTTAGAAAAAATAGCTGAAGCGAATGTTTTTGGGAAGAAAAGTTCTTTCGTAAGTTCACAAAACTCTTTCTTTTTTTTTTTTTTTGTAACGTCATAAACGATAAATAACCAATAGATATCTTTTATATAAGAAAAATAAGTAATCTTGAAGAGTCATCTAGCGGGACGTATCTTGAAATACATTTTCAAAACTAGTATTTTACAACATAAATCGTAATAATGTTATCTCGATGTTATTGTTAACATTTTTTTATGTTTATATTCTATTCAAACATTTTTATCGATAATTAATAATTTGTTGAGCATTCAGTTTACTTTATATGTGCGTGTAAATAAATTGTAATATCTTCCACGTGGGTTTACTTCGGTTCAATGTCACTTTATAAAATAATAAATATTTTTTGTAACAATGGGTCGTAAAATTCCGGGAAAGAAACATCGTGGCGTCAAGGATCCTGAAAAACAGCGTGCTAAACGACTAGCTGAGTGAGTTTGCATTCGAGTAATCATTGTAAGTTAGTGTTTTTCGAGGTTAGCAACGTTGTTACGCATTTGTAGGTTAGAAACCAAAATAAACGCTCCGCCGAAGGATATCCAAGAGCAAGCTATACCAAAAAGTTTAGAAAATCTTATTAAGCTTAAGGAAGCAGTTAAGTCAGGTAGAATAAGTAAAGTGAAGAAAGTCAAAAAAAGAAAGAAAAATGGATTAATATGCGTAGGCGATGAAAAACCAAAGTCGTTACATCCTAAATCACAACCAGAGAAAGCAGTTCCTATATTTCAACAAAAACCCGACGAAAGTAATAATCGATTTTTTTATCGTGTTAGTCAAGAAACTCATGCTTTTCTTAATGAAACTGCCTTTGAAAGGAAATACAATGTCATTGTAAATAGAAATTCTGATACCGGGGAGGTCGAAGGTCTATCTAAACGTCCTAAAAATGAGTTGGATGAATTAGAGAGATTAAGAGCAAAACATAAAAATATTAGAAAAAAGAAAAAGAATAAAGAAGGAGAAGGTGATATGAACCTTACTAAATCTCAAAAAAGAAGGCAGAAGTTACTGATTAAAAAGAAAAAAAAGGAGGAAGATTTAATTGACAATTTTAAAACATTTCAAGATGAAGTGAAATTTGGAGAAACAGTGCATGCACCGCCTAAATTAGTTACCAGACCTAAAAAAGCTAATCTTACGGATAATATCAAGGTATTTTTTAATGATTTAATTTAAATATATATTATAGATATATGATATATCTATGCTTTACTTTTCATATTAAAATTTTTTTCTCCAATAGCCAGGAAAGAAAAATTTACTTTTACATTCCTTATTCACAAAGAATGGTTCATCCAGTAGCAATTCCACAAAATCAGTCATCATTGATAGAACTGGTAAACGTAAAAATCTACCAACTAGCGAAAGGAGACAACTGGAAAAAGAACAAAGCAGTGTTATTGCGGCATATAGACAGTTGAAAGCCAGGCAGTCTGCTGATGTTGATACGTAGGGTATGTATTTATAAAAAAAATATATATATAAATGATTCAAAATTTATTTACTTTGTTTTATTTTTAACACTCAAATATATATATACGTATATATATATATATATACATATACATATACATAGACACATTTTTATAATATCTCTAACAGTTTTTAAGAATTCATAAAAAGAATGATTTATTTCTTTTTTCTAAATAAAGTAGATTCCCTTGTATTCTATTGCTTTTAATATATATGTATATTCATATTATTAGAAAAAAGAAAGATCTAGCTCCATTCTCTTAAGTCTCTGTACTTTTTTTTTTATTATACAATTGTTGAATTCACATGAAAATAGATGTATCATACAAATCCCTGTTTTTCAAGATTAAGCGCATATTTGTATATAATATACAATATTGGTGTAAATATTAGAAATCTATGTGACTAAATATAATGTGCAGGTAGACCTTGTAATCCAAAGTGGTAACAATTCACATTACTTATAAGTATAGTTATAAAGTTTCCCATATTCATTCTACTCAAATCTAGTTTCACAATAGGATGTTGATTTGTTGACAGAGAATAGAACTATGTAGGCATTTCTAGAGTTTAAATCTTTGTACGTCATGCATCAAGTTGAAAGAGTATTTTTCGAGCTATTAGATTCGTAATTGGTATATTTGTATTTATCCTGTGGTCCATACAAATGGTTCTAATCTGTCTTCGATTGGTAAGAAGTTATTAAGTGTTTCAAGACTCTCTAAAGTCTGATTAAGAAGTGAATGACACTTGGTCAGTTGTCTGCTAAGTTCATGTACTTTGTTCAGTTGTTCTGTAAATTTTGCAAATTTTTTTTGTCTTTCTACAGCTAGACCCAAAATTCTATTAACTTCAGCTTCAAGATTAATACATAGAGCTGCTTGTTCTCCGGCTATCATTTGTGCATTAGTATTAAGATGATGTTGATATCGGGCGCATACGTTAAATAATCCAATGGGATCCAATCTTTCAAGAACTTCTGGATCTCTTACTCCTGGTGGTAGATTCAAAGTTCCACGCATAATTGGTAGAAACATGGGAATACTCTGTAATTTGACTAGATCTGGATCTTTTTCCGTGCTAGGATCCGATGCAGCTGGTTTTACCACCACAATATTGTGAAGTTTGTCAGATAATGGTTTTCTATGACTGATAATGAAACAAGCATTTCATAAATGAAAAAACAATTTTAATAAGCTTCCAATGACTACATACCTATGAGTGAAGCTGTTTCTCCTCCTTGATATATCCTGTGCTCCTAGACTTTTTCCCCTGTACAATTGTAACTGTTTGTTGCTCATCTTTGGAGAGTCTCCGATAGGTCTGTTTACAGTATAAGATATATATGGTAGGTCAGAATCTGAACAAATGCTAGCACCAGGACTGGTACATCTTGGTGGAGTATCCTCTGGCACTCTTTCACTGCTTGGAACGCTTTTACCACGACGAAGTTGTCCAGTCCTTGCTCTGCCATTACTTGTGCTTTGAGTACCACTCTGTGAGCTTTGTTCAGAACCCATTTTGCAAGTACGTAGCTTTCCCTTTGTATCGTTATAGAAATCAAAATTTTTTTTTGTCAAAATTTCTAGTAATGATTTACGATTTGTTTTTTTATTCAGTTAGCAAATATATTTAGATAGACACGAAGAAAACCGTAATTAAAAGCATTATACGAGACGTAAGATTAGAGAACGTACAAAATTTTTGTCACGTCCAGTACGAAGTCATATCATAGATTTTCTTTATGTGCAATGGTTTAAGATAAATTCTTTTTAAATAGTTCATTATGATCCAAGATCATAGTACCATCAGATGCACCGGAAAAGAAAACAAATCGGTTAGAAAATTAAATTTAATCAATAATAAGAAAGTACGTAAGTGTTTTGGCACATATTCGAACGCAATTAATGTTATTAATGTCAAGTTATTAAACTATCGAATTTTATTTGTATTTTATCTTTACGACAATATATGTACACAATTAATTGGTAGTAACAAATAATTACTGTTTTCTTTGTATCCCTTTTGTCAAAAGTTTCTCTCTCTTTTCACCATCGACTGTCGTTTTTAAGACGTGTAGCAGCTGCTGCAATGTTCTTTAGAATTGTAGTGACATCTGTCGTAAAAACATATAGTCCATCAAACCATCTTCGTTATCTTTGATCGATAATTACACAATGATCTTTTTAATTAAATTTCATCATTATCGAATAAAACGTAATTAATCCTTAAAATAATTTTTCCATCATTTTACTTCATACAAATATATAGAATTGTTTTTTTTTTGTTTTTTTTTTTTTTTAGGTAATAATGTATATTTCTTTTATGTCAAAATTAAAAAGAATATGAAATTTTTAATAAAGATGTTTCAATTTTGTTTAATCTTAAATTTTTTGGTTTCTTAAAAATTTACTTCATTCAGTTGCATCAAATATCGAGTATTGAAAATTATCAATGATTTTATAATGAGGCATAAGAAATATTATTGAGAAGCATGTTTTTTTATAAAACAATTTTTTTTGATAACAAATAATTTTCAAAAAGATACGAGTTAGAGATGCCTTATCTAAAATAGATTTTAAAAATAGATATCGAAAAAATGAGTTGCATAAGTTGAAACGTCTAAAGAAGAAAGTTCAATCTGGTGTGAACGACATCCTAATGTAAATTACACGATTGGAATATTTTTACTAAGTTTTTTTCCAGAATACGTTTGATCGTATTGACTTTGGATTTGCATAAATATAGAATGGGTGTCATTTAACTTGAAGCGTTAAAATGTTTCTTTTTCGTTCTTTGAAATCATAATGCGGATTTATTACTCGTGGTATTTTTATTACCAACTCGCGAGATTCATCAATATAATTGTAAGAAACGTTAATTCAGCTTTACATGCTACTCTCACGATTGGAATTCAGATAAACGGAGAGATGAAATATTTTTGCTTGGGTGTTATAAATGAAAATGTTTCCTGAAATTACAAAGCAGAGAATACAAGAGGAAAAGAGAGAGGCAGAGAGCGAGAAAAAGAAAAAAAGAAAAAGAGAGAGAGAGAGAGAGAGAAAGATTGGGAAAGGTAGGCACACCACGTTCTAATATTTCCATCCAATCGTATTGTACTACCGAATAGAAGCAGGCAAAATTGTAAATGATTTCAAAATTCTTGTATAAATGGGCAAGGCGTTTAAATTTTCCTTCGTAATTCCGTACATTCGTCTTCGTAATAGAAAGGATTTCTTATCGTAGTAAAAACGGCGAATCCTTGTTGCGAACTAAATTGAGAATACACGTTTCGATTCTTTCCTTTTTCTTTTCCTTTCAGACTTTAAAAAGGTGTATATTTTTTTTTTTTTTTTTAAGAAATTTCTTTACATCAAATTTCAATAATGTTCATTTCGTATTATTTATCGTTGCTACAACGAAAAATCATTTCTTTTTTATTTTATAATTATAAATTGAAATATTCTTTCGACATTTACTCGAAATTATATATCAGATATAATTACCTTATAAAATAAAAATTATATATTCGCGAAAGTATAAAACATCCACTACTATAAATAAATTCTATTATTCGATATCAAAAATTGTTCCTAAGAAAAACAAAATATATATTTCCTAGTCGTAATTACATGCATTATTTTATTGACAAATTAAACGAAATAAATGAACATTTTAAACGTAGGGATTTACGTAGAGGAACTCGTATACGCAGTAATTTCAAGTTTAGGTCAAGGTACGGTCCTTTTTTTTCCCTTTTCCTAGTTGACACACGCGTTATCTAGAGATGGATCGAGACTGATGGAGGGCACCTCTTTTCAAACTGGGCCAAAAGGGAACACGTTGTTGCTCATTTGGAAGTTGCAATCTCGGGATAAGAATCATCACGGAATGCATTGGCAAGAGTAAGCGAGCTCTCGTGCGCGTGCGAGAAAGAGAGGGAGAGAAAGATAGAGATGATAGGATGGTAAGCATAAAAGAGACATTAAATTTGAATTGTTCGTACGGTAGTGCGTCACTGACCGCAACTTAGAAATATAGACTTAAAAAGAGAAAAGAAAAGAAATAAAAATACGAATTTCTTCCTCGTGAAAACGTAAAATGAAAAGTGAGAAGGAAGACGTTAAAAAAAAGAAAAAAAAGATATTTTATTCTACAAAATCGAGACATCATAAGTATGTATTAAAAATGTAGTAAAAGTATAAAAAAAAGTATGGATAAGCGTTATAATCGTACACAAACACGCATATGCTTTCACTTTCTCTTAAAACAGTTTTAAGGGGAAAACGACCTCGTGCCGATAATATTATTTCCGATCAAACGAAACTCGGATATTAAGAATGGAAGCTCGTTAACTATCACGAATAATTTATAAATATGTAGTAGCTATTTAGTAATATTAATGGTGGTAATTAAGCTAGCAAGTAAAGAGAAGAGGAAGAAAATAGATTAGAAATGACTTAGACTATCTAATCGTGTATACGCGAGAATCGATTTAATCATTAACGTGGTTCGAATTAGGTTTTCTTTTTCCACGAATCTCGAGATTATTGATGTATTATATTAATTTTTTTAATATCTATAAATATTTATAAAATATACGTAAAGTAAAATTTATTTTTTATATTGTATTTATACACATACACACACGTACAATTTAACATTACGTATAAATATTTTATATTACATTTTTATATTTATTTTATGTATATTACAAATACAATAAAATACAAAATATGTCATTTTATTTTACAGAATATTTTCACAAGCACCTGTCTATCTATATATGTAGATATTTTCTATTATATCTATATTTACACATCTGTGTCACCTTTTTATTATTCAAACGTATTTAAAAATGATTCATTTCAGTATTGATGATTCCAGTAGAAACTTTTTGTTTAGATAAATAAATTCTTTTCTTTTTTTTTTTTTTTTTTTTTAGGAATATCATATAGATACTATTATCACGTATTTTATGCGAATGGTACGATAATAGGTTTTTCGATCGATTTCTTACTTATCAATAGTTCGATAAAGCTTTTTGCATGCGAAAATTTCGTACACGCAAAGGTCATCGAAAATGCGATGACACATCGTATTGACATTATCACAAGCAAAGTTAATTTCCCTTTAACAGCTAGTTATTGTCCGACACATTATGAAACGCGTCCTTTCAAAGTGAACGTTTCAGTAATCCTTGAATGCGTTACCAGCTTGCATATTCACGAAAAACACAAATGCGGTGAAATACTTTTATTAATTCTTCAAATTTATTTCATTATTCATTAAAATAAATAAAAAAAAAAAAAAAAAAAATTGAAAAAAGATAAAAAAAAATAAGAACGAACAAACAAACAAAATCACGTTAATTAATTTTGTATGAAATTTCTAATCAGTAACTTATTTTTTATTTTAGGAATTAATAAAAGAGAAAAAAGGGCAGATCGAGTTTTTATTTGAAATATTATTTAATATTAGATAATAATAATTAGATTGGATCGTTATTTATATCTTATTCAATATTCGATCGAAATCATGGAAATTAATTTTTAGATTGATTAGGAGAAATTGATTAAGAGAAATCGATTATATTGTATTTATTCTTAGTAGATTTATTTCCACGTTTCTTATCATTTTGGGATGAAATTTTTGCCCCGTGAGAATATTGAAAAAGCTTTCGTAAATTTTTCGATAATTTCTTTTTCTCTTTTTATTAATACTTTAGATTTATTTCTACGTCGTGTGGTCTTCAATCGTTCGTTTATTCTGTCAGTTTCGTTAAATATTTCTCGTCAAATAAAAATGTCCGACGGTCATATTTATCGGTAGAATAAGATGGAAATCGTCGAAATCGGGACGAGATCACGAAGAAAAGAAAAATCGAGGAAGGAATTCCGGATGCGAGAATCCCGATCGCTGCTTGGTATGCGGAGGAGTTTGCACAAACATCAAAATTTCGTCGTACCCAGTCGAAAATTCGCTCGTTCGAGGCTGTTTGCTGGGCAGATCAGCATAAAAATCCACCGTTTATGGTCCGTCTCTATAACTTTTTCTCGGTCAATAAAGAGAGAGAGAGAGAGAGAAATGGAAAAGAGAAGGGATAGTGTGAAGGGAAGAGGTGAAGAGAGAACGATAGATTATTTCATTTTTTCATCATCGATGTCAACAACGTATTTATTGCTTTTTTGTTTTTTAGATTTTTATTCGATGCTATCGTGAAATGAAAAATAAAAAAAAATCGTAATAACTGGGTGAACGATCGACAACCTTATCTATGTTCGATCGTATTATTTATGAAGCGAGATAAACGCGTATCAAGTGTGCGTGATAACGAGCTTGACTTTTTAATCAAACACGATTGAAATAAAACGTTCGATGGATTTTATTGGATAATACATCGAATTATTCTTTCCTTGTTCAACGATGAGCACTCATCTAGAAATAATCTTGAAATATGAAAGAAAGATGAGAGTTACGTTTAAACGAAACGAAATTGATAATTATAAAATGATTTTTTTCATGTCCTTTCTTTAAATCTTTCATTTTTTTTTTTTTGATATACTATCGGCTATATTAGAATTTTGTGTCAGTTATTTTGGATAACAGAAGAAAGATGAATTATAAATTGTCCTAGATTTTACAGTTATTGGAATTATTTAAAAATTTAATAGGTTTAAATTAATCATAACGCGAAATGAAATTGATTATTAATAGGAATATTATTATTTTGTGAGATAGATAGAGATATCTCGTACGAATTAATTTCTTGGATATTTCTTTGTTGACGATGATTAATCTTATTTTATGATGAAAAAATTATTTTTCCGAGATAAGTTTAATTTTTCATCGAAATAAGTTGTAAAATATATTTAAATCGTATTATCTGCAGATAACAAGATATAAATCACGAATACACTGCGTGTATTTATCCATGTAACATATGCTAAAAATATATTTCATATATATGTATATATATGCATGAAAAATATACGAATTTGCTTTTAACGAATTGTTTTTGAAAATTAAGGCGAGCACACACGTAAACACAGAAATTATTCGCCGAAAATGTTAGGAGATATTAATTACTATTTTCTAAACATTACCAATGCCACGATTATGAAAACAATGATTAACAAAATTTTTACGGGAACAACAAATAAAGAGACATACTTATTTTTAAAAGCGTTACATTAAGCGATAAGACAATAGAATACGAAAAATATAAAAGAAATACGCATTGATTATTTAATCAAAATACATACGTAGTTGCGCTTTCTAGATTTACATAGATGATACGTATACGAATCTTATTTATATTAATCTATTAATTTCTATTAATTTTAACAATTATGAAGATACAAATATATTCGAATATTCATTTCTCTGCATAAAGATATGAAAATTTCAAAGATAGAAATTCCTTCTTTTGTCAATAAAATATTTTTATTATTTTTATACACTTCGTTTCGTCGATCGTTCGACAAATATGAATTGAAGTTCATCGATCAATTTTCACACGAATGAACTATATAAAATTGATTTTATTTTATGTTTATAACATCTGTGTCTACATTCATATACTTTAATCTTTAACATTTAATACGTTGCAACTTTTCGTTACCATTTCTTTAATTAAACATTTATAAAAAGAAAGCCCAACATGACGTAGCTAATTTAAAAAAAAATGTTTAATGGTAATATATTTCCCCGACATTTTACGATATGAATCGTGGAAATGTTTAGTTACGTAAGCTATTCCTTATGTACATAATCTAAATATAATGTTCTCATTCGAATATCACGTTAGATAGGTAAGTAAAGCCTTTAGATCGTTCTCTGACGACTGTTTCAGACGCGTTTGATGTTGCTTAATGGCAATGCTGTAATCGAGTTTGCTGTCATGTGCAGCTTTGTACGCGCGCGCGCGCTTACGATCGCTCGTTCCATTGTAAAGTGCATTCGCGTACTTGTGCACGCTCGTCCGAAAGTTCCTCCTCGAAGGACGAGGACGTTTCAATACGTGTCTTGTCTTCTTCGGACCTCGCACCGGGTCAAGTCGTTTTGCATTTATTGCAAGTAAGTCTCGCGACATCGTTCAAACTCTATTGTCTTTCTACTCGAATCGTCGCGTTCTACCGAGAATCCATTTATCTTTTATTTTCGAATTTGTTTTCGCATAAAAACAAAAAAATAAAAAAAGGATCCTACGTCGATTTATTCGATTTATAATTATTCGATCGAAAGACGATTTCGTTATAATGTTTCAAATGTTTATTTATTAATCATTAACTATGGTTTATCGTCACAAATTTTTATATTTATAACTCGTCTTTAACAGTAAATTATAATCATAGTACTATATAAATATAATGAATTGAGACGTTCGATTGATTGGCCGGTTATCGTCGTTGGATCGATAGGAACATGCACGATACTTTTAAACGAAGCGATGATAGTAAATGACTAATAGTCACTTTCATTATCTCCTAAACGTACACATTATTATTTTCCTATAGTACGATAATAGTATAATCTATCGATAAAAATAAATTATCTATCTTATCTATTAATAAATATGAATCAATCTGAAAAGAATTAATAATGCTAAAGTTATAAGAACTTTTGATAAAAAAAGGAGAAAGACATCGATTATCGAAATGAAGTGGCAATGTAATATTCATTATCATTATATCATATAGAATATAATAATTTCACTTAGCTTTTTTTTCTTTCTGTTTTTTTTTAAAGTTTCTTACAACGAACAAAGTAATTTTTCTGTTGTAAAAATTTTTCGTAGCCAACAAACAATTTTATATATTTCCATTTTTTTCGACGAATAATTGATAAATACCGTCGTAGTAGTCGATGAGGTGGGGGTAAGTCAAGCGAGGGAGTAGTAGAAGGGATAGCGCGAAGTTAGGAAGCCGCGTGCGCGCGCCTCTCTCGAGTCAGTGAGCAACGAGCTCTCGTCGCGTGCGTGTTGTGTCGCGACTGTTCTTTAACACCGTTCGACCACGTGCACGGATTTTCTTTCTAAACAGCTATTGCTCGACATCGAAATACACACATATATATATATATATATGTGTGTTATATATATATCTACGCGTTAACGTTTCGACTTTGATGTTGATTCTTCCCTACGAAATTAATTCATTATTTCTTCCTTTATTTAAACTCTGATACCTCGTCGCCGAACGGGTTTTCCTCCGTCACTACGGAAGAAAGGATCGCGTGACCGAAAAACGGATCGAAACTTATTACGATTCAAATCGAATCAAATCATATATCGAGGTAGGTATATCACATTTTTTCCTTCCGTTTCTTTTTTATCTTCTTTATCTTTCTTCTTTATTTTTTTTCGATTTTTTCTTGTGAGTGTCTTTTTTTTTTTTTTTTTACTCTATTCCTCCTTTCCATGCGAATATTCTGCACTGTTATATAGTTCTTGAATATTGAAAACTATCGGGTGTGTATGAAGCGTTCGGAGGGACTCGATGAAAATTTTAGATTGGTATTCAGGAATCACAAGGAAACGCGAATGGGTCACTGAAAAATTTACGAAATCGATCAAGCCGTGTTTAAGAAGAAGAGAATGATCGGATAGCGACGGTGCTCAGCTTCCTTGGTCGATTGAAATTGAAGTCGGTTTTGTTTAAATTAAAAATCAGATTTTATATATGTAGGAAAGTTTGGAATTGTATGTACATACCTACGTATCTACGTACGTAGCAGCTTTTTCTTGTTCGTTGACTCGGGAGAAACGGCAAGAAAGTTTATTCCATTAGCTGCTCTCGAGACGCTGTGGCAAAGAAATCCGATGCAAAGAAACGTCGAGCTTTTAACAGTTAATATTGTTTCTACTATACTCGCACTGTCTTGCGAAGGAAAGTGGTGTTCCTCGTGGTAACCGTCTATTCTATTCTTCTCGTATTTGAACGCACACTAGAACGACGTCAATTTTCGTCTCTAGTCGAAAGGATTATTTCTTCTTTTTCTTTTTTTGGAAAGCTGAAAAAAGAATTAATAAAAGAATTAACGCTTTTTGTTCAAAGAAGTTCGCGAGGAAAAATTTAGATTTTAATCGAAACCGTTCAAATATTTTTCGCAGTCGAAATTTCAAGTCGTCAAATTATTTATACGTGTTCTTTATCATTGAAATTGTTTACTCTATTTATTAGATGATTAGAAAAAATAAACAATCCGTTGTATACGTATTTAATCGTCAAATAAGATATAGATGAGTAGGTAATTAAAAAATGTTAATGCGTGTACACATAGTCAAAAGGTCTATCGCTATAATAAGTAAAGTAATTCACTTTGATTTACCTTGAAAATAGTTTCCTTTTTTTCTTTTCGTTTCATTAACACCATTTTATTATATTGATTTATCATTTTAATATGAAATATTAAAATTAATCTTTACATTAAATAATAATTAAAACTTCGAATTGTGCATGCTTTTCTCATTGTTTTTTAAAAAAGAAAAAGAATATATATATATATATTGAAATGAAGTTTCATTCGTGATCAATTAATTTTATGTAATACTTTTTTATTTTATATAATGTTCTTTCAAAGATCAAAGCAGACTTTGATAACAGCTCCGAATAATTAATTGTAAATGAAGTAAACATTCAGTAGTCTCTAATATTGTTATATTCGAGTTTCTAATATTTGTATGGGATGATATTCTATTGATTACTGTTTCGAAGCGTTTGTATAGGGAACTCTTTGGTGAAGTCAAGCAATGAGGAATTGGGAAATAGTTGCGCTGGAAGTAGACTATTTGGTTGTCGCGTCGTTTCATCTTCCGGCTTGTTTAATTAAACAATAGTCGTTGACGGAAATGGAGCGAGAAGATCGTTCGACCCCCTCCTTTTTCCCCGCTATTCTCTTTACGTGTATTCTCCAGTTAGATTACTGTTTTGACAAAAATGGAGATACCGATTCAAGATAACAAAAGGGTTACGAAAGACCTTTACGTATTTAATTTATGATACTTCTCTCGCGCGATAATACGACCATGTCGTATAATGTAAATCTTTATATTCTCTCGAAAATTTGTCGTAGTACATAGGAAATAATTTGAGGATTTAATATAAAGCGAGTGGTATAGAGTTTTAAAGAAAAAGAAAGAGAGAGACCGAGAGAGAAGGAAAACAGTGTGGGTGGTATTTTCAGGGCCGATAACAGTCATACGGACGAAAATTCACAGTGAACGCTTTTGAAAATAGATACGACATCAAAAATAGTTCCAGTTGGCCCAAGTTCTCGAACAGCAATACTTCTCTTTCTCTTTTGTCTTTTTATTTACAACATGAAAACGCTTTTTCTTGTTTCTTTTTTTTTATTTTTATTTTTTTTTAATTTCTCTTTTATTTTCTTTCTTTCTTTCTTTTTTTGACATTTGCGATAAATCAAAAAATTTTTCAAGTTGTGGAATATATAAATAAAGATATTTCTTTTTTAACGGAAATGGTCCAATCAGTTTACAAAGTTAATCGAGGATGTTACTCTTTTTGATTTTATTTTTTATTTGTTTATTTATTTTTTTTTTACCACGAAAAACTACTAGACGACTTTGTTACCATTTGTCACCTCGCATGAAGAGAAAACTTTTGAACGAGCTGACTAGATTAATTATTAAAATCGATTAAAACGATTTACGGTGCTTGTTTTCCACCGAAGAGGCGAGCATGCTCGTTTTGTATAAATATATCGCGAAATTGGTGAGCACTATTTTTTTTCCTCGTCGTTCTTTCATGGGAAATACAATGAGATAGGAGAGGGATGTTCCATAGGGCACGTTCGAATTAAGTTTATATTTTTATTTTCCGACAATTCCTCGATACCAAAGTTAACTTGTCCAAATTTTTTCAAAATTTTAGGATTTAAGATGAAATTTGTTGAGTTTAACGTTTCGTATCTCAATGAATATTCACGCTATCAAGATCCGAGGGACTTTATCAAAAAATAAACATTACGATTTACAGCAAAATTGTCAAAATATTAGAATCTAAAATTTACACAGAAACGTATATTTCTCTGTAAAAGATGATATTCCATTTTTAGAATATATCATATCAAAGAAATACAAATACGCGGAGATATTACGATCTTCTTATATAATTATTTTAAATGTTACTTGATCGTTTAAATCCCAAAAAGAAGAAAAACAATGAAGGAGAGGAAAAAAATTACGATATAAAATTACATAAAAATACAAATTATATATTAAAAGTATAATTATAGAAAATGTAGCTCGGACGCGTTAAAAATAACAACGCGTTAGATAGGGAATTTCTTTCTTTTCTTTTTCCTTTTTCTTTTTCTGAAAAAATTTTCGATATCACAGAAAGAATTCATATATGGATATAACGTGGAAAACTTTATAAAGGAAGATCTCCGCTTATATTAAATATAGATCTAAGATATAGATATCGGAAATAAGCTTTTCATATTTCAAGCAAACTTGTACGCATTGCATTTGTTCATTCTAATATCGGCGAGCAGTGGGTGGACGAGATAAGACCTAATCAAGGAGATGCGGTTTTATCCATGGTAAACGAAGACACACTGCGACTCGTTCAGAAAAGAAGAGAGAAAGAGAGAGAGAGAGAGAGAGAGAGAGAGAGAGAGAGAGAGAGAGAGAGAGAGGTGCAAAGAAAGAAAGAGAGAAAGAGAAGGCTTGACGGAAAATACGTGCCTGACATAACAAAAGAAGTTTAAATTTACTCTGAAAGAATCCTCGCGGTTTATCGTTGCAATTTTATCTTGGCCTTTGTCAAAGGTTATCTCTCTTTATCTCTCTCTCTCTCTCTCTCTCTCTCTCTCTCTCTCTCTCTCTGCCCTGTCTGTCTCTCTGTCTCAGCGATTAAATGAATTTGATTGTGCTCTTTACAGAATTTTATCCGTACATTTTCACTCTTCTTTCTTCAACTTTCCGTCTGTAACCAGGGAGAATGAGTTTCTTTCAGAAGATTTAATTAGTAGAAATCGATGATTATTTTTTTTTTGTTTAAAAAAACTTAAAGAGGATTAAACGAAGCTATTCGTTAGATTCTACCGTACCCATATCTATTCTTATCGTTTCGCAATTTTTTTATCTACAAAAAACGAAAAAAGAAAAGGAAAAAAACAACTATTCATTATATTACGTACGTGTTTGCCTTGGGAACGATTATCGCAACCCAGTAATGTCAGCGTAGTATACTCTAAGTAAAAAATTTTGATTGTAAATTCAAAAAGAAAAAAGAACAAAACATAATTGTCAATCGCGTACTCTTGAAACAACCGTTAAAGTCGCTGAAATTTTCCGATCGTTCGTTTCGAAACTGTCAAGTAAAGTTATAATCGCGTTACGTTAGATGGTCCATAGAAAAGTTCGGGAATGCGGGATTCGTTCGACGTCTCGTCATCGACATAGAACAGAATTTCTTGATCGTGTGGGATTGATCGTGACGTCGAACGTGAGATCGAAAATAGATCGATTAATATGTATGTGTACTCGTCTTTGGTTTAGCATGTTGTTTGTAATGAATAAAAAAAAAAAAATAGAGAAAAATGTGTACTCGTCTGATTTTCTATTTAGCATGTTGTTTGTAATGGATAAAAAAAAAAGAAAAAAAAAAAAAGAACGAGAAACAAAAGAGAAAAAGATATCTTTCATTTAACCGCTCAGTTACAGTGAATTGATGAAAAATCAGAAAGCGATCGTCGCGTCGAATTTAATTGGTTACAAACATAAAGTAACAGAAGAGAAGAGGACGAAAAAAGAAATTCAAAGGTTGCCTCGTCGGAGTTATCGGGGTAAATTGAAATGACACGCTTTTGTTTACGATTAATTAAAGGAGATTCCCATTTGTAAAGCTAACCAAAGGTCGAGTACCAATTTGCACTTCTTCTATATACTCCACCGCCATTGGTCTGCCGTGAGTATCACTCGATAAACCTATCAGTTTTTCTTTTGACTTTCTTTTTTTTTTTATTTGTATGTACATACATATTTTCATATTGTTTCTTCGAACCACTCGAGGATACGAATCTTTGTTTTTTTCCACCCTGTAATTCGTTAGTATTTTACGTATTCATTATTACCAATTGTTTCCATTTCGCTGTGTCATCGAAAGGAATAGATAACTAACCGACTATTATTGTTTTTAATATTACCGGTTATTTTAAAACGGCCATTATCAAACAAATTTACGATGCAAAATCGATGTTCAATATACATCCAAGATGAGTGCACATTTATTACGATACGCATATATTCTATACGTTTTTTCATTTAAAAAAAGCAATCAATGAAACATTTTTTACCGTTCCTATACAATTGGAATATTATTTGTTTTTTTTTCTCTTTCTTTTGCGAGGGAGGCCGAGCCACTGAAAAAAAATGGTTGTTCAAGTTTAATAAACGCATATCCGAATATTTTTTTTTCGACTGTAAATACGAACTTATTCGTTATCTCGAAGTCGAAACGCTTCAGGAGGGAGAATTATTCAACGGAAGTGGTAATCGTACAACGAAGGTTCTCCTTACTTTTACGTTTTTGCTTCGTTGCTCGTGTTCTCTGTTACCTTGGTCGTCATAAAATGATGGCTCTTCCGCGGAACGGGTGACGTGCGCGTAATTAGACGACTTTCGATAATCGATGAAACGACGTTGGATCGAGATAATTTAAGAGGTCAAGAGCATCCTATTTAAAACGACGTTATTAATCCGTTAATCACAGAGATAGATAGATTTCTGATCGCTCAATATATGGATATATATGTATTTAACAAATTGAGGTATCGTACGAGATAAGAATTGAAAAGTGATCCATGTATTTATTCTTTTGTCACGAAAGATATTAAACGTTAACGCGTTCTATCGCTTCAAACGTTTAATTATTAAACTCATCGATGAAATTAATTCATTCGTCATTCAGACACCACTGTGTCTTTTGTGTTTACGACACAATGCAAAATGTGATTTTATTAAGTTAATCTATCTAGACGAAGTCTTCATTATTCGATACTTTTTTCACTTTACTCACTCGTGAGATTCTCTTTTAACATTTCTCTTTATAACAACTTTTCTATGAAAATTAATTTATAACGTAATAAAAAAAAATATATATATATTAATTGCTATCTCTCTATTGATATATTATATACGGGTTTACGGAAGCGTTTAATGAGATGTCACTTTGCTTTTATCTCCTTTTCAAGTTGAAGTTCTATCGTACACCGGGTACACCGGGTACACCAGGTACATGGTAAAAGAATAAATAAATATGATATTTTTGTAGAAATATTTGAGAAGGAGATACGCGTTCTTATAAAGCGAAGCGTGTCTGAGAAAAGACAATTTTGAAAGGGACAAGATTGTGTTGTCGCCGGCTGGCGAAGACTAGGCGAAGTAAGGCGGGAAATTCGAATCTTACGGTCGATGGAAATTGGTAAGAAAAAAAAAAAGTGAGGAAGAGAGAGAGAGAGAGAGAGAGAGAGAGAGAGAGAGAGAGAGAGAGAGAGAGAGAAGGGTGCGTCGTAAAGCGCTATGGCAGACGGCACGCAACGCCACACCGTATGTATACCGTGTTATTATCCCCGCCTTTGCGATTCTTCGTTCTTATTTCTTTTTTTTTCTTCTTTTCCCTTGAGAAAGAGAAGGAAAAGAAGCGTTCGGCAATAAACTTGGGTGTTTTCTCGCAAAGAAAATTGCACGCACACGTCGACACGCTAAAAGTAATCTCAAGGACGGGATGAAGAAGAAAGAGAGGAAGAGATGGAACGAACCTTTCGCAATCGAGTTTAAACATGGATTAAGAGGAGTACTGCCAATTAACGATGATTAGGTAGTAGTTGCGATTAGAAATATCCGTGACTAACTTTCGCCACTTCTCTTTTCTTTTCGTATTTGTTTCATTTTAATTTCTTTTTCTTTTCCTTTCTTCTTGTTCTTCTTTTTTTTTCTCTCTTTTCTTTTTTTATGCAAGTATCCTATCGATTTCTTCTTGATTATGAGATATATCTTGTATATACATATTTGATATTAATTATGAATATTAATATATCGGTATAATTTACGAGAGATATCAAGTTGACTTCTCTGTACGTCCGATACGTTGAATGTAGCAATTTACTTATGTAGTAATTAATAGTTTCTATTTTTTTTTTTTTTTTTTTTTATGAAGAAGTTAATTAAATAAATTATATGAATATGTAATATGTGTGTAAAAGTTGTCGGAAGGTAGAAATATCCTCGATAAAACTTTAATAATTTTTTTTCTTCGTTTGATCTATCGTTTAAGAAACGATTGATCAAATCCATTGTTCTTATAGGCAAATCATCTTCACGGTAAATTATATATTATAGCGTTTATCGTGGATATCTGTGATTTATGTCGGTTAAAAGTGCTCTTTAAACGTTGTCGTCGGATATTTTCTACGAATATCCTTAATTATCGCATTTCGAAGCGACTAAGCACGATTACAAAACGTTTAAATTCTCGTCGTTTGTCATTGAGGTTGCAACAGAGGAACAAGTTTTTCCTTTGGTAGTTTATTTCTATCGTGGAGAAATGAAAATGGTACTAATCTAAGATATGATCGTTCGTTCGGTTGATCGAATAATAAAAAAAAAAGGAAAAAAAAAAACCAGATGAAATTCATTAAAAAGTAACATCTTAATATCTTTGACATTAGCTATGCTTAAAAAAATCATATCCAATTTATTTTATATTCCTAATGCTTTGAATTTTTAATTAAATACGAACAAATATTAGTACGCTGTGTGTGAAATACGTGAAGAACAAAAAAGAAAGTATTATTTTATCTTTTTTTTTTTTACTCTATCATTAACGAATTCACTGTTATATCATAAAAGTTAATACTTCGACATAATTGTAAAGATCTATGAATAAATGTAACTAGCTCTAAGATTGATTTTGATTTTTGGAGATACGAATAAAATAAATATATGTAGAAAATTTAATATGAAATATTTGTCTAAAAAAAGTTATCTAATTTCGATAGACGATTTTTAATTATTTTCGTGACTCATTAATTATATGTGCATATGTTCTGATTAGTTCACACTTTTTAAATTAAAGTATACTTGTATTATATAATGAAGTACTGTATTTTTGTCTGTATTCAGGAACATTATAGAATTGATATTAACTCGTAATTATGGAAAATGACGTGACAAGTCGAACGGATGGTTAGTAACCTTATGAGTCATTCGTGCAACAACGTTCTCGATTTATCTTATTTTCGTGTGATTTTACTACGTTGCTGCTTCGAGCACACACGTTCGTTCTCCGAACATTTGGATAACATTACCATCGCATTATTTCTTCTCGTTTATTCTCTCTTCTAGATTCGATAAGAACGCAAGAATTCTTTCGCAAAGTTGTTACATATCTACTACATACGTAGTCTGTCTAACCATTATTCGAAGAAAGAAATAATTTTCCCTCTTTTTTTTTTGTTCTTCTATTTTATTATTATTATTATTATTATTATTTTTTTTTAATTATTTTTTTGTTTTCATATCCATTGAACTTTATATTTTTAAGATTTGATTTCATCTAAGTTAATAATAAGTAAGGAAATAAGATAATAATCGAAAGTAATTCGTATGAGAAATAAAATAAATAGAAAGATCTATTGATTGGTTGGTATTGACCAACAGCTGGATATGACATAAAATCAATTAGAAAGTATTAAAAATTGAGAGAGGAGATATATAAGCGTTTTAAATGGGATATCCTTTAGAAAAAAATTACGATATAATCATATTTTTCTCTATTATAAGATAATGTAAAGTAGGTGGAAGATAGACTTTTTCATGAAATAATAATTTGAATGTTGTGTTTTTACGAGATGAAGTCGTAATTTTGTTTTACCGCGTATACGTTTGATTTTTTTTTTTTTTTTGAATTTTCTACCTTTACGTTCTTTGTAATTCACGATCGGTAACGAGATCGTAGATTTAATTTTTTCATGTATCTATATAAATAAAAAATACGTATTTACATGGAAATTCGACTTGACAGTAGATTTGAGCCACGTCATAGTTTTATTACTATTCACGATATAATGATTTCCGTAAATTTTTTTCCCCGAACGAATTCTGATTATAATTTTTTCCCCGTTTTCGTATTTTACTGTTAAAGAACATTGCTCGTAGTTATTTAACTCTTTGTACTCTTCCACTCAGTCGTATCCAACGTGACACAGTATTTAATTAGTAGAGCAAAGCAATATGAAACATCGTTATTTATTCGAAAATTATATCGAAAATGTATAAGAACCATATTTTCTCGGAAATTATTTCAGGTAGCAATTTGAAATCGTTGTTAAATACATACTGTAAAATGAGACATGAGTATCGACTATCTAATGGTTAAAAGAGAGCACTTTTTATTAATTAGATACAATGTTACGTCATGAGAGATGAGCGTAGAGTCAAAGGTTAATTGGGAACGGTAATTAAGCGATTTCGTACGTTCGTTATAAGTTCACGTAGATTAAAATTCTTCGTAGATTAAAAAAAAAAAAAAAAAAAAGAAGAAAGAAAAGAAAGAAAGAAAGACAAAAAAATTGTGTTACCCGAAGGATAGCTGATTTATCATGAAGTTTGTCGTACGTGTGGCCTTTCGAAGAAAAATACTCCTACGATAAGGAGTCTACGCTTACGTAAAAGCATCTCGAAGATCGAGGAATCGCAAGCGAAAGCTCTTTCTTCTCGACTTGAGAATCCTTCGTTCGCTCGCGGCGTCGTCGGTTTGTTTTTCCTTCTCTTTCTCCTCTTTCTTTCTTTTAAGAGGAGCTACCGACGTTGACATCGGGTAAACTTTCTTGGCTAGATAGACCATTTCTAAAAGAGAGATCGCGAAAGCGTGGAAGGAGAAATGCGATAAAGAGAGAAAGAAAAAGATAGAAAGAAAGAGGAAGAAAGAAAGAATGAAAGAGGGACAGAGAAAGAGAGAGAGAGAGAGAGAGAGAGAGAGAGAGAGAGAGAGAGAGAGAGAGTAAGAGAAAGGAGAAGAGGATGGATAGGTTCCGAACAAATACACGCGCGACTCTTCGAATCAAAGCGCGAAATCGACAGTTCGAAGCGTTCGTTATTAGCACCAACGAATTTGAATGTCGTCGATATTCCGCGAGAGGACTGCTTCTGTTTTAGAGTTAATGAAAGTCAAATTATCGCGAATAATGACGCCTCGTTCCTAAACGATAACGATAGATCGATAGAACGTTTACAAAAGTCTTTTGCGTTTTTTCATAGATACTTTCTGTAGTATTCCTTTGCTAAATCGAGATATTTTAGATATATCGTAGCTATGTACGAAAAATATATCCCAACGAAAAGTGTCCATTAGGATTAGTGTGAAATATAGATTTCTTTTTACAAAAAAAAAAAAAAAAAAAAAAAACGCCGATAGGTTAATTTCGTTTCGTTTGTGGTTTTTTTTTTCTATTTGGAGGGAGTCAAGTCTTTATCATAAATTCATCAATTTTGAGTTAATCATTTAAGAGGACGACTGACGACTCTCTCTAAAATCTTATAATGGTAAACAGGCATCAAATAGAATGTCGTTTTAAAGATCTTTTTATTCTCTTTACAATAGTACTTTTTTCCTTTTGTTGAAACTTTTATTTTATTCAATATTCAAAATGCGTATCATAAACCTTCATCCAGTAATAAATCCAGTAATAATCTTTTAGTCTTTTAGTTCAGTGTTATGTTGAACATTTTATGATATATCTGGTGTTATTAAATGTTCAAAACGTATATCGTCGACCTCCATTCAGTAATAAAGTCTTTGCTCAGTATTACGTCGAACATATTGCAGTATATCCGGTGTATTTCGGTGAATTTGTGGGCCGATATCTTGGGCAACAAAATTGTTGATCCATTATTTTCATGAAATAATTTGACCAAAGAGTCATAGTTTAACTTTATTGAGATTATTATATTTGTCGATTTATCGTTGAAATCATTGAAATTGACATGAATATAAGGAAAAAAGAGATGTTTTTTGTAACGTGTTTCTTCATATTACGTAGCTCCAATACGACAGTTTTTAAAGCAGCATTTTCTTGATTATTCACACCCTTGAATTTTTGTTTTTTCCATGGGGAATATTTAAAATATAAAATATATAATACCATCCGATCGATCGAAGAATGTCGTGAGATTACACCGGATGTACTGTAAAAAGATGTAACATTGAGCAAAAACTAAATTACTGCTCGGAATTAATAACGAAACGCGTTTTGAATATTTAATAAAATAAAAATTGTATTCAACTCGAAAGCATTTTTTTCTCATTTAAAATTTTTGATGAAAATCATTAGATCTCATAAAATTTTATGATTGACACGTTTCTTTAGACGCATGTCTTTTAAATTAAATTGAATCGTTCGATCGATCGATCAAGAAGTCGTACAATTAATAAAAAGAAGATATCGAAACAATATAGAAACAAATTTCTCGATTCTTTTAAGAGGAAGTTAAGTCGATAAAGCGACTTTTTAAAAGAAAGTCACTTTTTATAAGTGATAAAACTCGTAAATCTCGTTGTGATTGCATTTCGTGTGTCATAGACCGGTTTACTAACTTCAAAAGTTCGTAAACTCGTGCCAACATTTCGCATTGGTTAGAAGCTAACGACGACGTTGACGTCAACGTCGAGGGTATTCAATTTTGGCATAGAGTAAAACGCAGAGAAAGGAGAAAAGGCTAGCTGCCTCTCTCCGACAGGTTGTAATTAACTCGTAGTGGTCCGCAGGGCCGTATCCGTTGATCATGTTCAAACTTTCCTATATTATCTCGCAGACGCACAAAGATTTCGTACCTATCAATCTTGAGAATATCTTATTAGAGGAATAACGATAACACAGATATTATCGATTTTAAAGAAAAAATGACACGTGTTTTATTTTTCAGTAATTCACTCGTTTCGTTATAATAATAAAAATATAATTACAGTTATTAAAGCGATCATTAATAACGATCATCGTATATTTCAAGGAAAATGATCGATTAATAGAAACGACAGAATCAACGATACTCGTGAATACTTGTTATGGAGAACGCAAACGTTCTCTAACATCTAACGTTATCTAAATTATTTAATTCACTTAAGTTATCTAAGACATAGATACCTAGCTATATCAAAAAGTATTTTCTCATGAAAATATTTGTCGTGAATATTCGCCATAATATAGGTCCTAGCAAACGAGATGATAATTTTGAATGATATATTTTAATTAACGAGCATATATGTTTAATGTTTACGTTTCTTTGAGATTCTTTTATCAGTATCTTCTCTCTTCACTCTGATCGGAGTTTTAACTTTTTAATTAGTTAGTTGAGAATCTTAATATATTGTTGATGCTTGTACGTACATAGAAATGCGCATTATATTAAGTTTAATGATTCTCAAAGTTATTTATTTTAGCACAGATCGTTTGATTATTAATACTATTTTACTGGCACTATCGGGTGTCATCATAGATTTACGATCATACTATTCGTCGACGGTTTCAACTGAAAGATTTGTAAAATCGAACAATAATTAAATCAGCCGATAATTCTTGTTTGCGTAACGCAGCCGAAAGATATCGACTAGTGAATTTCCATTTTAATTACGCGAATCCACATATACGTGCGTGTAATTAACAGAAATTTTAGTAGAAATCGGAGATGTTCCTCCAGTAGCGAGGTCAAGGGAGGGGGCAGTAACACGTGCCGAGATTCTATAAAACGTTAAACTAACGATTTAATTACACATCGCAATTACTCTCTCGAATTATCGAATACATGTGCTTTCGTTGCTGGAGGGCCAATCTAAACTGGAACTTTTTACTCGAATGACACCTTTTTTTTTTTTTTATTTCTCGATTTCGCCGTAGAATTCTAATTGAAATAGAAGTACCTTGTATATATGTTTGTATTATGAATGCACATAATATATAGTGCTTATACGTGTATACTTAAAGTACATCGTCTGAGACTCCATTTACACTTTCCAACTCGAACTCGAAAGTATTTTCTACCATTCGCGAAGCGTTAACCTTTCAAGAAATGCCTCCAAACAGTTTAATCGAGGAGATAATCGTTCACTGTACATTATCTCTCTTTAAACTTATGTAACTCGGTCTAAGATCAATCAATTTTAAAGATATCAACACGATTACAATAAGATAAATCGATTTATGAGATTCGTATATTTTTTTGTTATAAAAACTTATGGCAAAAGATTGTAAAAATTTTCTTTCTGTGTTTTCTTTTTACTTTTTTTTAATTAGTGCCACATTGAAAAATCATTTTTATTTATTTATTTCTATCTTTTTTTTTTTTTTATTTTTCTTACATATTTCACACAGCACATAAATAGACAAAAATTATTCAATTTCATAGTGTTAGAATATTTCTATGAATGAATATATTTAAATACATTCAACTATTTAGGTGTTAGCTGCCGCGTTTACACGGCAAATCTCAACTCTCTTATGAATTACGCTTCGATTAATATCGTGCTGTCGATTTATCGTTAATAAGCTTAAAACTAGTAGACCGCATGGCGCATATAAATACGTAGTTGGTTCGTCGAATAAATCGACTGAAAGCTTTTCCCTTTCATCGTTTTCCTCCGATTTTCCAGGCTCCAAATTCCAATTCGATACAATATTCGTGAACACAGATAGTATTTTGTGCTTTTAAACAATACCGAGAATAATTGTTATATCTATTTTTCGTTTTTTAAATAAAGCCACGTTGAAAGTAATTACAAACAAAATCGAACTATTTTTGATTTTCACTTGACACATAAATTTGTTGAGCTATCTTAGAAATTATAAGATCTCTTGTTTCTATTAATTTCCATTGTTTATAATTGCGTTAATATTGTTAATTATTATTAAACAACTTATAGGAATTAATTTATAACAATTTTTACTTTTTCATTGTATATAATAATATACACATATATTATTTAATATAAATATATATAAATTTTTTGAATTTGAATTCGCGAGAGATAAATCGAAGATCGATCTTCCCATTGTTCTAGAATTATTATTTGAATGCACGTTGTGGTTTAGTTCATCAGTATTTTGCTGTTATTTGAAATTTTTCAGATTCAAAATTGAGACTGGCAGGTGATACGGTGTTACGGTGATAAGAAGGATCAACCGGGGAAAAAATTTGGGCGTATAGAGGTGATGTCGAAGATGATACTCTACTAACAAACAAGCGTGGAAATTAACCGATTGTCGAAGCGAAGCGAATTAACGTTTTATTAACGCCATGTAAGCACTTCGCTGCTCTTTTGGCCTACGCAGAAGGGAAATACTATGATGATGGAGAAGCAACGGCGGCCATCTTTGCGTGACAAACGAAAAACTATTAATGGTAAGTTTAAATATATAACAAGGACGAACAACATTATTATTTTATTGCACGCTTTTGTCCGATAAAAACAACAGATCTTTTCTCGCAGCACACAGAAGTACTACTGGATAAGAAGTAGGTACTAACTTACTTTGTTTGAAAATCGATATGTCATTTTTTTCGGTTTTGATTTCTTACTGGTTGCATTAATTTTTCAAGGGAAAGATCTAAAGATAACGTCGATCAAAATTCTCGTACAATCGGTAGGATGGAACAAAAATTAGGTATAGAAGAAAGAAAGAAAGAAAAAAAGATAAAAAAAAAAAAAAAGAAAAGAAAGAAAACAGTCCGTGCTTTTTTTTACCCTAGAAAAGTTCCTGAATATTCATAGGAGCAGCTCGTGTAAACCTTCGTGAGCTCGCAGAGCTGGTGCATTTGGAAACATAAAAAATTCCTATCCCCATCAGCGTTGCTCAAAATTCCGTAGAAGTGTTCCCGGTTTTCTACAACATTCATGCATCGTCTACAATAACGATTCCTTGATCCACATTGTACCGATGCGTTTCCTCGTAATTTGTCGAATTAATTGATAATTTATTTACGGTTTATATCTACATTATATACTTCGATATATTTCGAATAAAGCATCGGTAACAAGGTATCGGCGAGAGAATCGAGTGCGGTTTCGAAAATCGTGAGTCGTATTCATTCATTGTGTGCTTCGAAAATGGCGCAGATTCGATGTTTTCGCATAAAAGCGTAAGTATCGACGTAGACGTAGCGTGAAATTGGAAAGCAAACGAATGCGTGATAATCGATGCGACAAATGAAAACTGTGCTTGTTCGACCTACTGAATATAAGTGGTAGTGAGAGTGAATATACATTTTGTGTAGGAGCAAATCATGTGTATGAGTGTGTGCCTATGATTCAGAACCGCCTACTATTCCTTTTATATATTTCCTGCGTTTATTTCAGCCTTATTTTTTTTCTTTCTCTTTTTGTTTCAATTTTATTTGTTATTTGATATTTCCGTTTCTTTTTTACCCGATATAGATATTTAATAACTATATTTCTATATATATATATATATACATATATACATGTGTATACACATATATATTTATCATTAAACTTAAATTTTCATAAGGAACGAATTTTGTTTAAAGAATTTCTATGGGTTTATCTTTTTTTTTTTTTTTTGTTCTTTTTCAAGCGATCGAAGCGACTTTACCTTATTCGAACGAATTTTCTTATCCAAGGTGAAGAGTCATCATCTACTTGGTATTCACCTTCATAGACATCTATAATTTGTATTCCATTTGCACTTTTCTATTTTATGCATTTCCACGACGACGACAGTCGCAGAACATAACGACCAAGTAATCTATCCGTCTATTTATAGATGACCGTCCGATAGTACTATACTACCAGTCGATTTTGAAATGGTGTTCGCCGCAAAAGGTGGTTAACCTGAATCCTTTTTTCATTATCAAATAAAATGTTGTTTATAGTATACCGAGAGATAATAATCCACCCTTGTATTTCAGTTTTTGCAACATGTATTGGAAAATATGTAACTTCATTCTTATAATCGAAAACATTTATTTATATATATTTATTATTATATTTATATGTATATATATATGCATATAACAAATATGTCTTTATATTATATATTTTTTAAAAGGATAATTATTTTTTTTCATTACAATAAATAGTAGCTCAAATTGGTACGACGAAAAGATCTCATATATCTTAGAGATGAAACAAAAATATATTACGCTAAACTAAACCAGTTAAATTATTTTAATAGAATAGAAACTAGTTAGTAAACTAAACCTAATAGAAATATTCTTAGAACGCACATGACTGAAGCTCGTCTAAAAATTAAATATACCTATATTCGTTTCGTACATAAACATTCGATCAAAATGTTAAAAAGAAAAATAAAAGAATGTTTCTACAAGTTCCAAACATATTTTAACGAAATATTAAAATTTCAAATGTCAAATTTCAGTCTTTTATTTTAGAAAAAAAATTAAAGGAATATTTTATGATTGACTGGATCTTTTGATATCAATTTACTCAGATGGCTCGAGAGAGAAGGAGTGTCGCGTGTTCGTTGAAATTAATATTTTTCTTAGGACAATTGAAGAGAGAAAGAGAGAGAGAGAGAGAGAGAGAGAGAGAGAGAGAGAGAGAGAGAGAGAGAGAGAGAGAGAGAGAGTAACGTGACCTTGAGAAAAAAGAGTCAGTCTTCGTTCGAGTTCGAGCGTCATTCGAATCGTAATTACGTATCACGAAGCATACGTAATGTATGTATAGCAAGCAACATATCCGCTGCACGAAGCTGCTTTAAGAAAAGAGCGTATAGACGATTGGCACGAGGCTATGCTCCTCTTGCATAATCCTCATGCGCGTGTCCGTGCATAAGAACACGTTACTTTGTACCTAGCACGCGGAACGCATCGGCAACCTTTAACTTTCTTGCTCGGAGGCAAAAAAGGAAGAGGAGATGGAAAAGAAGAAGCTCGAACAAAGGCAGCCTTTCTTCGTCGTATGAGAGAATCGATTCGAGTCCGTACGATTACTCTTATCCCTCATTCTCCTTTTCCTCTTCGATCGTGAAGAAAAGAGAGTTCTCGTTGACCCTTAACCCGAGGTTAAAGGAAAAGAAATTTTCGATTCTTCTTGGTTTACTTTGAAAAGAGATACCTCAGACCGGCTATTCTCTTTCGATTTACTCCTTTTCGAAAATTTCTTTGTAGGAAAAGTGAAGAAAGTTAATACATTTATTGCTCTCTACTTTTTGATCTTATTTATTTTAAAATTAGATCCACCAGGAGCTTGGCAATTCCTCGAATTTCTGATTTTATAGTTGAGGATATAGAAATCGCAAATATTAAGCTTTTAACAATTTATATTGACATTGATAGATATAAACGTGATGAAATTTGATATTATAAGGCGAAAAGAAAGCATTTTAATGTATCCATCAATGCGCTAAGTGTTTTTTCTAATATTTCATTATTTATTCATAGATGAGCATATAAGAGTGTAATAATCAGTCGTGATAAAAGGGTCAGTTATAGAAGATAAATATGTAAAATATAGAGTGAATTCTATTACAATTTTACGGTTGTTTTTTTTCTTTTTTTATCCCTCCCCCACTTTCTCTCTCTCTCTTCAACTTCTTTTTTAATTATGAGATATTAGCTTATATAACTAGCTTGGAAGTAAACACGTTAACGTACAATACTATTCCCGCAGGATTTATCGTCGACGTTGAAATATTCATCGAGAGGACAAAGAGAAAGAGGAGACAGAGAACTATTCTCGGTCTATTTATCGGTTCGTCGCACGACGACACGCCTCGACGTGCCTAACGACTTTTCTATCTTTCTATCCTCCTCAACTCGCCTCGACTCGCTGTCATTTCGGAGATACCTCTCCGTTGCGCGAGTTTGCGGAAAGCGAGAAAACGAGAACGAATAAGTCGGCCGTGAGAATCTTGTCGACGTTGAAGAGCAAATAGAATCGGATTTCCCGTCTCTTCCATTCTTACTATTTTCTCCGCCCTTCAAAGTTCCTTATTTCTTTCTACCGAATCAACTTGTTGAACGTCGATCAATCGTCCATCTTAAAATAATAAATAAATTTTTCGAATGTTAATTTCCGATAAGTTTGTAATACAATTTGTATTATTATTTCTATTTTTATTTATTATTATTATTATTATTATTATTATTATTATTATTATTATTATTATTATTATTATTGATGTTGTTGTTGTTTACAAGGTGCTTGAAAAAGTTTATCGAATTTTTAAACATCATATACAGATTTATTCAATTGATAGTAAAAAAGAAAGAAGAACACAAATTTATTCATTTTAATCAATAATATCTGTCGTCATTGTCCACAATCACTTGCCACCTCATAGGTTATTGTCTGATACTATTATTTCTCAAAAACAATACATCTCTTCAGACAATGAAATTATAGACCCATTTTCCAACTTCTCGGTATTAGCAAATCGTGTACCGGACAAACGATTGTCTTGGATCGATCGGAATAAATGAAAATTAAATGGGACAATGTTCTACGAGTAAACTGGTTACGAGCAAATTTTAATGTTTTATAATAATTTATTGAATGTTTCTTTAATAATGTTTTCAATATCTCCAATTACATGTAATAACGTTAATATTTTCGACTCTAATTCTAATAATGTTTCTTTTTTTTTCTTTTTTTATTTTAATTGCAGCAGCAATATGAGATTTAGTATTATCTGACGATGGAGTTTGATCGATCAGTTGATATGGAATCCATTTACTTATCTTTTAAATTTTTTCCATTGATTTTAACTACCGAGAAACGCTTGATGCATTAATTCCAAGTTTAACTCTGCAAGCTCTTCCAATGATTGAGGAGAGATCTTTATCAAGAAGTTCTTGCAATTCATCGTTCTCAAATTCTTTCGGTTTTCCTGAACGCACTTTGTCATTAACGTCCATTTCACCATTTCTAAATCTTTTAAATCTCTTTTCACAAACATCAGCGGTTACGACGTTTTCTCCGTAGATTTCACAGATGATTCGTTTTGTATTCCGCGTCAATCTTTTTCTTTTCCTTTTCTTTTTTATTTTCCGGTTAAAATAAAAAAAAAAAAGCGTACAAGTGGCGTGGATGCACTTTATCGAGTTTCATTTTTACCTATAATCAAAATGAGATTGCGTTGTTACTTAGGATGTCGTAAATAAATTTTAAGTTCGTGAGTAAGCATTTTTTTAAAATTATAAAGCACCGTGGGAAGAAAAAAAAGCTCGCAGTAACTTCCAATTATTTACAATCCGACGAACTTTTGCAAGCACCTGATATTTCTCTTCTGAGCGGAGAAAACAGTATAAATCAATATTCTTAGTTTTATAGAAAAGTATTTTTTAATAATTAAAGTGGAATGTAAGAAGTGGAACATTAGATCTCAGATGTGAAAGTTGATAACATGCTGTTTCGTCCTATTCGATTTAAAAAAATGTACATCATACTCGATTTCGAAGCATTCTTCTTGGATTTTTTCTTCTTTCTTTTTTGAAAAGTGACAACTTAATTCAATCAAAATTTTCAGTTTTACTTGACGAAGCAGTTATACTTTGCATACGTATTTATACTATACTTGGATTAAAAATAGAGACAAAATGATATAATCCAACTTGCACTGTTTTTCCTGACAGTATATTTGTATCATTTTTATCAAATGATAATAAATCATTATATACTTATGACAAAGTAAATATTATTCGTAACGATTACAAATATTTTTCGGTTTATTAGTCACAGATGGATGAGTAATGCATCCGCGAAAGTATATCTATTGTTATGACGTCATCGTATCGTCATTTCTAAATGTAAAAAAAAAAAAAAAGAAAAAAACTTCGTATATAATTAGCGTTCTTCTACAAGAGAAGATTTTTCTTATAACCCATAAAAGACTTTTCCCTTCACTCTTTATCTTTTTTTTCCATCGAAACCGTAAAAGAAAAAGAAAGAAATTCTATCGAACGTCGTTGTTGAAAAGCTGATCTCGACGGAGACAGAAGGTATCTCTTTCTCTGTCTCTCTCTCTCTCTCTCTCTCTCTCTCTGTTTTTATCCTCTCTCTTCAGGAATTTAACTCGGATGCTGTTTTTTCGCAGAGTTTCTTAGTATTTCAATGAATCTCACGCTCTCGAAGCTTTCGTGACTCCCACAGGATACTTTTTCTCTTTTCTTCCTACGCGAAGCTCTTAAGGGATTAGTACGTACTTTGTGTTCTTTGCTTTTATCTCTCTCTCTCTCTTTTTCTCCTTCATTCTCTGTTTCTTCCTCCCTCTTTTTTCTATGAACCAGCTGGACCAAATCAAAGATGCATCTCTCTACCCTTTTAACTTTCGTCATATCGCACATTTACTAAAGAACGTCCGATTTTTTTTTTTTTTATTTCTTTATTTATTAATTTTTTTTTTAAGCACGAAGACGAGTTGAAAAGGGACGAAATCTTTCTCACCTTGAAACTAACGCCGACATTTTTCATATAAACAGCGACGATAGCAACCGGCTTAATCAAGAAAAGATCAAGAAGAGTTGATCCAACGAAAAATGTATTTACACCTGTTGAATAATTTTACGATGACTTCTCTTTTTATTTCTCTTTTTTTCTCTTTCTCTCATACTCGCGAGGTCTCGTTTATTTTCTCTCTCTCTTTTTTTTTTCTTTCTTTATTTCCTTTTTTTCTTCATCCGATCGGTTGACCTTGACGATAATCGCCAATCTAGCGAAGAATTTTCACTTTTCAATTGGAAGAGCTTTAGAACGAATCGATTTGCCAGGCTAAATTTGCTACTTTTGTTTTTTTTTTCGTTTCTTTTTCTTTTTTTTTCTCTTCTCGTTTTTCTTTTTTCTTTATCGAGGCACGTCGTAATCGAGGGTGAGAGAGGGGTGGCGAGAGGTATGGCGAGGGGAGAAAGAAAGAAAAAAGGAAGGATTCGTTCGTGCGGAAGTGTCACGCGTGAGCATTAAGAATTCCGTGAGCGGAGAGAAAGCGGTCGTAAATCTTGAGATAGATGGAGCAAGTACCTACATTTGAACTTTAGACATTATTTGCATAAATATAATGGCATACGCGTCTATGAATAAAGGGAATCTATATTCTATTCTATCATAGATTGCTGAAGCTTGAAATATAGTATGTTTAGTGCGTACGACAGTTATCAATCGTGGCTAATATCTCTTTTCAATGAAGAAACGTTTCTTCGCATCGTGGTCATCCTTTCACCGGAAAGGTAGAAAGATAGATGGATTGATAAAAAGATTGATAGATCAAATTTATTATGCTGTAAGTTAATGACCCGTGCAGGGTATTCATACCAGTACGAGGAACCCAGACATAAACCAGTTTGTGGTATATAATGGAATAAAAAAGACATAAAATATAAAAATTTTAACGAATACGTCATTGTTGTTGTTGTTATTGTTGTTGTTGTTATTATTATTATTATTATTATTATTATTATTATTATTATTATTATTATTATTATTATATACGATATTTTTATCGACAGACATTTAAATTCGAACAAAATAAATTTAAATCGAACAAAAGTATAATTTATGATCGCAAAAAATGTAAGTAATCTGTTTTTTTTTTCTTAACGACCTGGAATATATCGCGGATAAATGAATTTACAATCGTGAAGAAACAAAAGAAAATAAACGGGTTCCAAAGTAAAAGTAAAAGTAAAGTTTAATCGTGTAAAATGGAAGATTTAAAAAAGACTATTACTATACGTGCTAATAAGTCATTCGAACAAATTTCTTTTAACTCTTGTTATAGATAGGTGTAGATTAATTTATGAAAAACTAAGAAAAAAAAATGCAAAAGAAAAATTATATATTCTCATCTTTCGAAACTCGTTCCGATTACGTTCGAGTTGTTGTTATCTCATGTCTTGCTCAAACCAGTCTTTGATTTTTTTTCGACTGCAGAAGATATTTTCACTTTTCTAAACGGTCATTGCACGTACTTATACATACATACGGATTTATAAGATACACACGAAGAAGAAAGAACACGAAGAAGAAGAAGAAGAAGTAGAAGAAGAAGTACTAATAGTAGTAGTAGTAGTAGTAGTAGTAATAGTAGTAGTAGTAGTAGTAGTAGTAGTAGTAGTAGTAGTAGTAGTAGTAGTAGTAATAGTAGTAGTAGTAGTATAGTAGTAGTAGAAGACGAAGAAGGAAGAGAAAAAATACGAAGAACCAGCTTCGTTGCCGCTGCAGGCTAGTTTCGCTTTCCTTCGGAAACCTGTCTATAGAATCTTTTTAAAAGACGAACGTTCGCGGTTTGGCTTCGAGTCGAGTCGAGTCGAGTCGAGTCGAGTCGAGTCGAGTCGAGTCGAGTCGAGTCGAGTCGAGTCGAGTCGAGTCGAGTCGAGTCAAATCGAGTCGAGTCGAATCGTATCGACATCGAAGAAAACTATCTGGAAAGGCACGGCTTCGTATATAATTAAGAAATTCTATACTTCAAGTTATACAATACCGATAGAATATTGACATTTAATTAAAATAATGCGGATATATTTTTTTTTTATAAATTTTCAACGTAATAGTTTAAATAGTAGCAGTAATAGTATTAATGGTAGTCTTTATTTTTTTATCGTATTTTTATTTTTTATCTCGTATAAGTATCTTTATTTCTTTTTTTCAAATATATATTTACGATCATTTTTAATAGTTCGCAGTAAATTTTTCTTTTCCTCTTTTTCTCTCTCTTTTCTTTCCTTTTCTTGTTTTCTCTTTTTTACCTCTTAACGTCTATAACAAGGGATGTACACATACTTAGGATGGTAAGCCATAAAAAAATTATTAATTTTTAAATATAATCGCCAAGTTTATATTGAAATTTATGGCCGTCCGTCTGCAAACGACATCCTTTCTCCATCGAGTAATGATAGACGCACTGTTGTATCATCGGATTCGAAGCTTCACGGATAGCGGGAGTTAAGCATCGTAGCGTCATTTTCTAGATTATAGATAATCATCGACGACAGAAATGAATATTTTCTATTAAAGATATTACGTAAACTCGATAGAAATCTACGTAATAAAAAAGAAAAAAGAGAAAAGAAGAAGAAGAAGCAAACGATATTTTATGTGAATAAATCGTTAGTTTCTATTACATAGAAACGTTGCATCTTTATCGATAAGTAATTCCTCGTGGAAAATAAATTTGACATCGTGCCAAAACGTGTATGACCGGTCTTTCTTAGATATATCTACTGCACAGGTAGTGGTGATAGGCGATAAAATTCAATTGCAGGAAACAGGTAGCACGATACTCGAGACCTCGAGACATTCGAGCATCTAATTAAGCGAAGTAAAGCAAGAGAAGGCTAAAGTAAGAAAAGAAGTGAGAAAGGAGGTGAGAGGCAAGTCCGTGTATGTATATGTTACTTTGATATATACGTCCTGAATATACGTTCGGGAACGCTTGGAGAAAGAGGATTAGGAGAAAATTATTATTATAGCCGGGAACGGCAAGCACGGTGAAACTCGAAACGTCTGGAATAATAAAAGGTGGAAACATATCGCTACGAAATAATTGAAAATATTGAAAAAAGATATTCGATAAGAATCTAATGGAGCAAAATGATAACATAAAACTTTATAAATAAAAATTACAAACGTCGACCTTATTTGCAGGAAAAAAAAAAAGCGAAAATTTATACGAAACAATTTGTCGATTCGTCCCAACGAATATTTTTGTTACTCGAATAAGTTTAATATCACGCGATCGTCGCAAAATTTTCAAAGATTTTATACGTATAAAAATATAGATCGATAAAATATACTATGTGAGAAAAGTGCGAATTTCTATGATATTTATTTTTCAAATATTTTGTAAAATCGTCAATATTATTTTCTCGTTATTTACATTCCTTTTATCATCGTCGATTCTTTTTCTCATAAATTAAAATAAATAAAAGAAGCAAAAAAAAAAGAGGGAGGGAGAAAGCGGAAGTGAAATTACTGATAAATTTGTCATTTTAGTTTGCATGTAAAATTATTTTCCATGCAAATCACTTTGACGTATACGTACAATTAAATAAGTAATAATTTTTATCGACGTGCATTGTATATTTACGTATATATATTCCAACGAATATAATTAAATATCGTTTCTATTGAACTTGAATGAAATTTTATTTCAAACACGGAGAAAACAATCAAAGGACTATGTACATTCATCGATTTTTTAAATAATCCCTCATTGTTAAGTTCTTTGGATAATTAAAAAGTACTAATGTCATCGTATTTAAATGTTTCATTTTTTCACTCGAGATAAACCGAATGTCGTTTAAAAACATTCATTACTGGCACGATGATAATTTATGTAAAACAATTTTTTTCCTTTTCCTTTTTTTTTGTTTTTTTTAACTCAACCGGTTGCTATTTTAGAGTAGTAGATTTTTTGATAACGATGTTGGAATAAATTGCACAAGTCCAAGTTTAGAAAATAACTTAGTGTAGGAAATGTATGTATTTTATTTTGATTCACGATGTCGGATAAATATATTTTTTCAGGATCATAATTTTCAATCGTCTCGTTTATATTCTTTTAGATCGACCAACATTTATTTTTATTAACGTTTTCAACTTATATAGGATCGAATATTATTTTTTTTATTATATCTGATATTACGCAAGTCCATTAAAAATAGACTAATACAAATCATAAAGAATGGCGTTTTGCATTCCTGTATCGGTGGACTTCAATCGTCACATTATATAACGTGCATCTGCTTTATCTCCGCACTTTAACAAGTATTTTCTTATCAACGTGACGAGCATCGTAAATCACGGATGTGTAAGTATATAGTAGTCGTAAACAGAGCAAGGCTTGCGATATCTTTGCTTTGCGACCATCTTTCCTGCTCTCACTTTCTCACTCTCTCTTCTTACTCTCCCTCTCTTTTTCTCTCCGTTTTATCGTAGTCTACAATTATTATTATCGTTTATCATCAACGAAATCGATACAAATCTGGAACAAACCAACGTTTAACGATTTATTCATGAACGCCTATATCATTTTCTATCTTAACATTTGTCAATTCTTTATTTATGTAACTAATGAAATGTTACGCGAGGAAGTTCGCGCGAGACATCATTTTTACTTATTAAATTATTCCACAATAAATGTTTAACCGTTTTATTGCCTGGGGTTTTTCAAAAAAAGTTTTGTAAAAAAGAGTGACAAGCTGGCGCGATACCGCTTGTTTCAATGCACGTCGATAAAATCGAGCGCACCGTCAATTGCGCAACGTGGCCCGCAACAACTCCCTGCCACTTTTCGACATGAAAAATTTGTTTAAACAGCACGAACACGCCTACGTGTTCGTGCATTGAGAAACGTTTAAGAAATATTTTAATCAATCGTCAAAACGATTAGATTATATTTCTTCGAGAAGTGTCCTAAGGACAAATTCTTTTTAATTTTTCACACGAAAGAATTTCATTTGAAATTGTTTTCGGAAAGTTTAACTATAAGTTCCACGAATTCGTTTCTTTTTCTCCCTTTCTCACTCTCTTTTTCTCTTTCTCTCTCTGTTTTTTTCTGTGTCTGCCTTAGTACGGTCAGATAATAATCAAAGCAATGAAAATGAAGTGGAACAAGTGGGAGAACTTGCACATTCGTACTCTCAAAGCGACTCTTCGGTAAATGTTGAGAGCAGAAAAGCGGTATCTTCCAAAACACCGGAGCGAAAATTGCTACGAAGGTGCAATTTAGAGGCTGCGAAGCCTCGTTAATGTTATTCAACCGCACCGAAGCAAAAGCTGCCCCGCCTGTTGCCGGCGCACGCGCGTATACATACACTTTCCTTACTTTCACATACTAATGCGCGCGTTCGACCGCATTTACGAAAGGTAAAATGAAATTTTCAAAGAGTACGAGGGTCGTTTTAAATATCAACAAAACCGTGTTACCATTATTTTATTTTTTTCAAAATATATTTTTTTTATATTTTCTTTTTCTTTCTTTACTCTTTTTTTGTTTGTTTTTGTTTCATGCGTGCGTGCGCGCGCGCGTTTGTGTGTGCGCGTTTTTTTTTTTTTTTATATTCACTTTACAAACAGAGTATATCTACGCGAATAGCGACAATAACTTTTTTTTTTCCTTTTAAATATTTGCCTCATATTTATTTTAAAGATAAAAATCGAAATTACTTTTGTAATTACGTTATTGCGACTAATAATTTTTCCGTAATATTAATTTAAAGAGACTTTTTCAATGTTACAACCTTATTATCTATATAGTCTGGAAATGTAAAAAGGGACTCGTTAACGAGTTGTAAATTAATCGGAGTATACGCAACTCGGACCTCTTCGGATATTTCGTCGAAACATTTATTCACTTCAGTTATCGCTTTTTTGAAATTTTGTTTTCGTTCGAATAAACGATATATATTTTTTTTTTCTTTTTCTTTTTTTCATTCTACATTCATTTTCACGCATAGATCGCGTTGACTACCGGATATGACGTACGGGATTAGAATCGTTGGATGGTTTTAATTTCATTCTAGGCATCGAGTTGCGTACGGATGCTACTTATATAATATAACGTTCTCGTCATCGTAATCGAGCTTTTCCTCTTCAAGAAAGTTTTTAACTCGTTTCCTATTTTATATTAATATTCATTCACAATAATCCAAGTTACATTAATTGCAAGTAATTCGATTTCACACAGAGAAACTGTGTACCAATCGCAAACCATTGATTCCCATGTGTAATAAGATCTATCGATCCTTGTAATTAACTATTCCAGTAAGCAGTTCAGAGATTCTAGAAAACTTATTATTTAATACATATGCATAACTAAACATCGACTATTCTCTCGTCAATTCGCGAATTATATTTCGCATCGAGAATTCAAGATGACTCTAACGAACCCAGATCGAATGTGATCTATGTTATCATTTCGCGAACCGAATCAATCATCTGAAAGAGAAAAGAATTATAAAGAGCAACTAAAACAGAGATCGATAAAATCGCGAATATAAATCATCCGCGTCGGAAACGCTAACGAGAGAACATTCATCGCGAATTTAAAGCAGATGGATCGATCGATTCGCCGATAAAAACGAAAAGGACTTTTTTATTTCCAATGACAATTATTATTGAAAAAAATATTTCAACGAAGTAGTCAAACATATGACTCTCTCTCTCTCTCTCTCTCTCTCTCTCTCTCTCTTTGTTACTTTTAAATATAATTTTACAAAAGTTGAGCTTTTAGAAATTAATTAACGTGATAATTAAAAACAAATTTTACAAATCTAAAAACCCTTACAGCCTTTATACTCACTCCGTCATCAAAAATTCGTAAACAAGATATATAAGATCTATATTAAGATCAACGACGATCGAGTTAATCGTGTATTAATAAAGTAAATTCTTTCGTATGTGAAAAATTTAATGATACGTTTTCTATGGATTTCTTTGTATGATATCACTTAACCCATTTCCACGAACCATACCGATTATTAGATCATCTAGGTATGGATTTCAATGCGTCACTAGGAAAAACAGTTTAGGATAGATCACGAAGGACGATTATGTCTGTGGGCCCAGGTCAGCTTTTCTAAATATAGTATCAACGCAACTGTCATTATCTTCAATTATCTCGAAAGCTAATGCGGATGCCTTTGCAAACACCCGCAATATCATATCCCAACCGCAACCTCGTGCGTAGGTAGAGGCGTTACGATGTAGGTACTACTCGGCCTATCTTACCTACGCGTTAGTGGTAGTGGCGCAATGCAAAATTGATGGCTGCGAATGACGTGTGCGGTCGCACATTAGAGTTGCACTTTAGTACGATGAAACGTTGGACGGGCTGCCTTGGTAGTTAACGTTTCGCTTAACCGCCGTTATCTCGGAACAATGAAGAGACTGGTACGCTTTAATCGATACTCCCGTTGGAAGGTTAATCGTTTACCGGTTACCTATCCGTACGTTCACTGACGGACCTTGAATCGTACTATGACCCTTTAAAATCGATAATAATGAAAGATGGAGGTTGTTTTAATAGTTTGTATAATAATTCATTTGAAATTATATATCTATATAGGATAGATTGTACTTTTCTTTTTTTTTTTTTCCTTTTTTTCCTGTTTATAATCTAAAATTGTAGTTTTTGTTTGAATTAATTAATTAACGAAAAGTATCCTGGAATATAGATTTTGTATCGTTAGTGAGAATCTAGAATCTTTTAGAATACGTATAAAATAAATTTAGAAGTATGTTTTTTTGATGATATCGAAATGTATCGATTTATCAATAGTAAAAGGGCAAGAGTTGATGCATGTGTCAAATATCTTGGTGTGACTCTTAATAACTATTTTTATTGCTCAGAATACGATTGAATCTTTTTCTATATGTGTATGATTAGAATATTCTTGCAGCATTTCATTCAAGATATACGATATTGAATTTATTCTTCACTTTGCTCAGATTTTGAGAATGATTAATTATCATTGGGTACACGTTGTTATTGTTTTTTTCTTTAAATTTTTCTTACCGTTACCTACGGCCTTCACTTTTTTCAAATTGATAAACTGTATCAAGTTGATTGATTCAACTCCAGAGAAAACGCATCAATCAAGCCCACATGAAGTCATTATATGAAAATATGTTCATAAAAAATATCTGAAGCATATGAACGAAGTAACAAAACTTAATTAATTCATCTTCAAATGATTCAATTCAGTATCTAGAAAAATTATTATTGTGCCAGCAACAGATAAACTCTATCGTAGTAAATAGATAAACAATACACTTAAAATTGAACTATCTAATACTATAATGTATCAACCTGCCCCAGTCTCTCTTATTTATAATAAATAATAATCTGATATATAGAAATTATATTCTATAAAAATTATAGAATACAAATTATACAATAAAATATTGTTTGATTAAAATGTAACATTTCGAAAAGATTAACTTTAAAGATCGTTCAAACATATTTCTAACTTAAAGAATACTTCTCTTTTTTGTTTTATTTTACGAATCAGTACTTTTTATCGTCCTTTTAAATTGATAAAAAAAAAAAAACCATATTTGATTTCACAGTTTCGATTGAATTGTTCAAGGGTAATCGCTTACCTATCGGTTTTATCATGATTACCAGCCCAGTGTGTATTTCAACGCGTTGTAAATTGATTTGTAGGCGCGTCGAGTGTCGTCAGAGAGACGATCATAGAGCCGTCAAAGAACCCCTTACACATCGTACTCGTTTTTCGACATACTCTCGATGGACTCTCGTGTACGTGTTTAAAAAAGAGTGAAAGAGAGAAAGAAAGAGAGAGAGAGAGGGAGAGAAAGAGAGAGAGAGAGGAAGAGAGAAGGAGAACGAGGGAGAAAGAGAGATCTGTCAAGCCACTATTAGGTTCGTGCGAGTATTCTTGGCAGCTTCTAACACTCTCATAGTCTATCCCAAAAATATACCAACTCTCGGCCAGCGTCGCATCTCGCATTCGACTAAGCTCGGTCGATCGAATCGAGAATTTTTTTTTTTCTTTTCTTCTCTCTCTCCTTCTCCTTCTTTCTTCTTGTCTTTTCTTTTGCTCTTTGCTTTCCTTTTTCTTTTTTCTTCGGCTGAGAAAAGGTTTGCACGGTCGTTGATAAAGGATCGACTTAAGTGTGTCAACGATCGCGTCTCCTATAAAAGCAACGTACTCGTCGCGGCCTCCATTCGAACGAACGAATGAACGAACGAGAGGAGAAGCGGATGGAAAGATGCTGAGACGAATGCGATAAATGTGACGTGAGCGAAAAGGAAAGAGACGTTCAGTTCGAGTGTCTTTCGATAGTGGATGGATTTTTCATTTCTTATTGCCTTCGTCCCGTACGATAAGGATTTCTCATCCATCGTCGACAAAGATCACTTCTTTAGAAAGAAATTTGTGAAACCTAGTAGTAACAGGGACATTCAGAACGATCGGTTTGGACTTGGGTTTTTGACGAAAGTGATCTCGAAGGAGGTTATTACGTATAATAAATTTGGACGATTTGTTATCGATTATTTTTTTTCTTTTCTCTTTCTTTCTATTTTTTTTTTCTTTTTTTTTTTTTTGATGGTAATTTTAAATATCGTTCAAATTTATAGGGGCGACGTATCGTGAACAAAATTTTTTTTTAATCGTTTGTTCGTGATTTTTCCTGATAAAAGTTTTTATTTCTTTCTGCGTTTGAACAACAGTTTATGTTTGAAACAATTTATTTTTCTTTTCTTTCTTTCTTTCTTTCTTTTTTTTTTTTTTTGAAATTCATATATTTCTGCCACTATAATTGTATATTTATTCTTGATGATTATCGACTTTTTCTTACCAGTATAATTGAGTCTCTTAGGTCAACTTGTAGCATCGAGTCTTAATCGTTCAAAGATAAGCAAATAATGGTAATTTAGCACCTTGTACATAAAAGCCAGCGAATTACTTCGACTACGTACGTGTCGCAAAGCAATTTGCTTTATGGTTACGACTTCGTAAAGTCGCACGCGTCGTTCGTAGTCTCGTTATGTTACTCGTCAATGAAATTTCTACTCTAGTATTTCTACTCTTACTGCTGTACGCATGCACGCAGTCATTCATCGATTTCATCTTACATAAGATTTAATGTTATTAACTGTTGGCGAGTCGTAAAGATAATTCATTTTCTTTTTTTTTATTGTTGCAACGAGATTTGAAAGAATTATTAATAAATAGACAAGAGCGAGAAGAGATTTCAAAAATGAAAAGCAAAAAAAAGTATAAAATAAAAAATATATATTTGCTTGTATCTTCGTTTATTAATATTAACGTCGAAACGAAAAGAAAAAGAAAATTTTCTCATGGGTGTCATTGACGTTGAAGAATCGAAATTACGATCTTTCCTGATAAATTCAATTCGTTTTGATTGTTATCAGAAATGAGTGACAAAGTCTCTAGGAAAAGAAGGCGCGAAATCTCTGAAGTTTAACGATAAAAGCTTCTAAGTTGCTCGCTACACCGTGAGATCGTAATTAATTAATGGATTAACCCTTCGGCTTACAGTGAAATGAGGTGAAAAATAGGGTCAAAGAGGAACAAGAGAAAGGATGGAAAAACTTGAGGGAAAGGAAGGTATGAAATAAAAATACTACTCTATTGGAGTTAATAAAAATCGATAAAAAAAAAGAAAGAAAAAAAAGAAAAGAGAGGAAACCACATTTTTCTGATTCAATGAGAGCGCTCACCCTTACAGAGATAAATAAGATATTCGATAATAAATAAAAATACGAGAGACGAAGTGATGATACGTAAGTAAAAAAGAAAAAAAAAAAAG